>NW_019384306.1:1089012-1118812 GCF_000671375.1 Centruroides sculpturatus
ACTTCAGGATACGGCCTATAATTAGTGGTTTCTGATTCTGGACGATATCCAAAATCGTTTACTTGAGATCCATTTTGCCAAAACTCTGGCACCGAGCCGTATCCAAACATTTCTCTCCAGAAGGCATCATATGGAACTCGTATTCTATACTAAAATAACAAGCGTAAAATTCATTAATATTTAAATTGTACATATAAATCCTATCTTTTATCTATAATATTTAAAAGAAGTTATTTTATTAAAAAAAATTAAATTATTTTCATGAAACTTATTTACAATAAATGTGTTTCATAATATAATGTGTAATTACATAAAGTTAAAAAATTAACTTGTAAATAAACCTAACTTGTTTATTTTTTTACTTTAGTTATTGACAATAACATAAATATGAGGCTTTTCAAAAGAAAGTGGTGTATATTCGTTTTTTAAAATATATTGATATAATTGACACGTAATGTGCTATGTGTGAAATGGTGACAGGTACCCTTAAATTTGCATTACTTCGTTACTATAGAAATCAAACGTGAGTATACAAAACAAAAAAAATTTTAAGTTAGCCTTCAGTTAATTGTAGATCTCATTGATCGTATACTTCCATTATTAGGGCATTCATATCTACCGAAAGGTAGTGATTTTTGAATTATAAAAATGGCACTAATCAGAAATACAGTAATACCTCGACTTACGCTACCCTGACTTACGCGAACCCAGAGTTACGCGATTTTCAAATCTCGTCGATTCGTCTTTTGTTTGAGCGCCACGCAACTCTTGATTACTCACTCCCCCCACACTATTGTTCAGCTTACATGTTCGGATGTGTCGCGCGGAATCGACGCATAGCTACAATTTATTTTGTGTTATTTATTTCTGTGTTTGTTATATCTACGGAGACTCGAGAGACTCTATGTGGTTATTTCTTGTAACCGTGAACGAATCAAAAGACGAGATAAGATTAACGAGAACATTTATTAGCTTATATACAACCGACTTGGATTTTCCATAAATTGCAGAATTATACCCCGACTTACGCGATTATCGCTCGGTCCCACCTATCGCGTAAGTTCGGGGTATTACTGTAATTTATAGTATGTTTCTCAGGACTATTACAAAGTGAGAAAAAGTGTCGGANTGTACAAAATTACAGTAGCTTACACATTAGCATTATTTTTTTCTTCTGTTTTTCTAGTAGAACATTTAACCAAGTCAGTAAAAATATCGATAAGTTTCAGTATTGTAACACTATTCACAATTGACAATTGGTCTTTTTTCGTTGATCGAAAGTTTAAATTTATATGAAAATTCGTTCAAATGTATTAATTAAGTTAAATTTGTTTTAAATTGTTTTTTTTTTGAATTCATAATTTTACAATATATTGTAGTATTTTGTGGATTTCTTTTATAACATTCCTCATCAATACTTTGATAAAATGTTAAAATATACATAATAATTATAACTTTTTACTGTTGCCAAGAATATCTGAAGATTCTGCACGTTACCGAAAACTAAAACTCCATAATGTAATTACTAAAATATAACATACGTGCATTAGATTTCCAAATAATATAAAATTGTAGATACTAAATTAAATACTTTGAAGTTCGTTGGTTTTGTTTCGTAAGTAATGTCTCCGTGAAGCATAAAGACGTGTGTAAGAAATTAGTTTCGTTTGATTTATTAGTGTGATATAGTTTTAGAAATTATTAAATGTTTGTTCTGTCAACTTTCCATTGCATCGTTATTACAATAAGCTTAATATTATTATTATTTTATTTATTATTATTATTATTTTTTAAATTAGCACAAAATTAAAATGGAAAGTAAACTTAAGGTGCTTATTAAGTATTGGTTACATCTACATTTTTGTCTTACCTAACAAACTAATTGAGTTTATATTGTATCTAAACATTATTTATTCTTACATTATCTGAGACATAGATTTTAATTTCCTGATACACTCACCTCATAAGCATACACAAAAGTAAAGTCATTTTCAAATGACGAAACTCTTACAATATTTAAACACCGAAAACCTGTGAACAAACATTTCATTATTATTTATTAATTCATATATCTAACAGGCTAATAACACACCTATTTGGGTGAAAAAGGTTATAAGCCACATAAAGAAAAATTTAAGAAATGCCACATTTAAATCTGTAAATAAGTCTCGAAATTGAAATGTTTGATAATAAAAAGCCAGTCTATAGCAAAATTCTTTTTTATTTACAAGCATATTAATTTCTAATTTGTTCTAATATGATATTTGTTAAATGTTTCTTGGTGTAACTTATAACGTTTTTCGCTTAAGACATTCAATTATAAATAAAACAGATGCAATTCGGGTAACAAATTCTTGATAACTTGTTTTTTAGTATTTTACATTATATTTTGAAAAATTTGTTTGAGTAATTATTTAAATATTTTTTTAATTAAATATACTTGCATCAATAAAAAGAAAAGAGAGCATCGCCTCATTTTCTTTTGAAGAGAAACAAGAGCTTGATTTATGACCTAATTGTTATTAATGAAATTCCCCCTTTAAAAATTTCTTTGAAAGGAGACACAATAGCAGCGATTTTCATCATAATTTTGTATATAAAAATTTCATTTATGTTTTCACCTTTTTGTTAAAACATTATGATAAAAACACTGTTTATATTCATATAATGAACATGCTGTAAACCAGTGTTTCTCAACGGGTGCGATATCGCCCCCATGTGGGCGTTTTTCCATGTTGAGGGGGCGATTTGTAACAATTTATATTTTGGGGTCGAAAAACAATTTTTGGGCGATATAGTAAAACATTATATTAAGAATAATTAGGTATTTTATTCGTTATATCGTACAATAATTAAACAAATAACATTATACTAGTCACTATTCTATTCAATGCAGTATGAATTTGGCGTTAGCCTTGGCCCGTGGAATTTTGAAGTAAAGGGGGCGATATTACGTAACGGTTTTATTGAAGGGGGTAATACTACGTTGAAGGGGGCGACGGTTCGTTACAGGTTGAGAAACACTGCTGTAAACTAATGAATGTAATTATGTACATAATTAGATAATTTAACTTACTTTGATAACTCATTTTATCAAATTTATATCGCTTCGAAAAACTTTGCGTCTAGCAACAATCGTTTCAAACAAAGAACTCGCTTTGACAATTGTTACAATTATATTATTAACATTTCTTCTTAACGTAACAATACAAAACCAAGCGGTGCTTCTGGCAGCGGTTGCGATAATAAGTTAATAGCTCGGAATAAATTCGATGCAGAAAATTTTGAGAATTTAGTTTGAAAGAATACAGATATTAATTTTTCCTAATAAAGTAAAATACAAACATCAAACTTAAACTATAATATTAGTGATTGCTTATGGAATGTTCAAATAAAATAATTACATGTTTAGCAGCGTGTAATTTATTAATGAGATCTACAATGAAGATATTCATCTATTCATCTTACACATGCATTAGAAAACTGTTGGTTATTATAAATTTCTATAGGAGAAAATAAATTTTTCTAATCTGAATATTTTACTATCATCGTTATGTGGAGCGAAAAAAAAATGGGGCGAGTTTAAAATTTGACCAATCATCATACTTTTCTTATTTATATAATCGATAACAGACGAGAATGTAATTACAATCGGCGGTTTGAAAACCTACCAAATGTATCGAACCTTTTACTGGTAATATAATATTTCGGAAATTTATCGATTTCTTATAATTGGCTTGCCATTCATTCTAATAGTGTGACATATCGAATGATCTCTAGCGAATAATGTCTTTGATAAAAGTAAAGAAATTAGTTCATTTGCAAAGCAAGTCCTTTCATGGTCGCAAATTTAAACGAATAGTATTAACTAAATTTGAGTCTGTCGGAAGGTCGTTAACAGACAGGTGCATTAATTGGAAGTGTATTTAGATTGCCGAAGTACACTTAGTAATAATTTCAAATACAGAAAGACAAAACCATTGGGTGAGGGTACTGCACTCTGAGATTACCATGTTCCCGAGCTCGGCCAGTTACGTGGACGCAATGAGGTTTGCGTGAAATTCATTTGAAACGCAAACCTCATTGCGGGGTTTGCGTTGTATGGACACGCAGGGCGTTGTATGGACAAAGGGCGTTGTATGGACAAGAACGATCCTCATCGGCCATTCTCGGCATAAATCAAAAATATTCAGTTTTTAATTTGTTTGTAAATATTAATTTTCCTGGTCAATTTTCGTATTGTCAAATAGCGTTTTCGATTATTTACGCATGCCGATTAATATTTCCGATGCGATGATACTTCATGTAATCTATATACAGTATATATAAATGAGAATGTTTCTTTGTTTGTTTGTTCGCTATACACTCTTAGAGCGTACGATTAATTTCTACGAAATTTGGCAGTTATGTCTATATATTTATAACCGAAATAATGACATACATCCCACAGCAAAATATCTGTAAATTTCTGTAAATTATTTAATTTCTAACTACACTAGAAATTCTGATTTACACGTAGCGCCATGTATTAGCAAAACTTTAACAAAATAATAAACAAAATATAATTCTTATTTAAAAAATATACAACTTTAAAATATATAAATTATNCATTTTCATTTAATTCAGTATATGGCCTATAATCAGTTGTTTCTAAAGGCCGTCCACATTCGTTCGCTTGAGGATACGACCAATAACAATTATTTGTTTCTGAAGGCCGTCCGTACTCATTCACTTCAGTGTATGGCCTGTAATCAGTTGTTTCTGATGGCCGTCCATATTGATTTATTTCAGGATATGGCCTATAATCAGTTGTTTCTGGAGGCCTTCCATATTCGTTCGCTTGAGGATACGACCAATAACAATTATTTGTTTCTGAAGGCCGTCCGTACTGATTCACTTCAGGATACGGCCTATAATTAGTGGTTTCTGATTCTGGACGATATCCAAAATCGTTTACTTGAGATCCATTTTGCCAAAACTCTGGCACCGAGCCGTATCCANGGACACGCAGGGCGTTGTATGGACAAAGGGCGTTGTATGGACAAGAACGATCCTCATCGGCCATTCTCGGCATAAATCAAAAATATTCAGTTTTTAATTTGTTTGTAAATATTAATTTTCCTGGTCAATTTTCGTATTGTCAAATAGCGTTTTCGATTATTTACGCATGCCGATTAATATTTCCGATGCGATGATACTTCATGTAATCTATATACAGTATATATAAATGAGAATGTTTCTTTGTTTGTTTGTTCGCTATACACTCTTAGAGCGTACGATTAATTTCTACGAAATTTGGCAGTTATGTCTATATATTTATAACCGAAATAATGACATACATCCCACAGCAAAATATCTGTAAATTTCTGTAAATTATTTAATTTCTAACTACACTAGAAATTCTGATTTACACGTAGCGCCATGTATTAGCAAAACTTTAACAAAATAATAAACAAAATATAATTCTTATTTAAAAAATATACAACTTTAAAATATATAAATTATATTCACTTAATTTCTGCGATAATGATATAGCGCGAAATAGACGCGCTCTGTAATTATTGCGACATGCAGCATGTAGCAATTGTCTTCGTGAATCGAAAATGTTATTCTGTAAAAAATCTATAAGAATTTAACTTTACACGTCTAACGACTCGGGTTTTTTTATTTCTGAATGGTACTTTCTTAATTCTAATAAGCGCCCTCTGGTAGCCGAATGTATAAAACCACCGAACATTGTAGTGGATTCAGGCATTGCAAATATGCTGGCCACGTGGAGTTTTCCGGGTTTTCTTCGCTAAATAGGGTCCAGCTTTCCATAATATTCTTCCTAAGATGCAAGCTCCCTGCAGATCGCTCGCGTGTCGCGTTGCAGTAACCAAATAAACCAAACTAATTCTAAGGGCCGATTATTTATTGCGACGTTGTCACAATGCCGGGCTGCAACTTTTCGTCACAATGTTCTGAATTTTTTTCACGGTGGTATTGCTGCAGTACATCATGCTTTTCCTGATAACAATAGAGTCGTGCCGGTTATCTATCTCTGTTCAGGAAAAATATTTGAATTGAAGTGACGTGACACCCATTCAATATCTGACATGAATGTATAGTTTATCTGGGTGTACTTCTTTTGCAAGTTCTATATCTGTTTACGTCTTGTATCTAGCTGACTCTGTTTTCGAGATTGGAGAAGGACGGGCAACAAACATACAGACGTAGTGTACAGTACAACAGTTAAAAAATTTATAGGTCTACAATTTTTTCAAATTGCATTTCAATTATTTTTCTATAAAAGCGATATTTTTGAGAACATACTTCCTGTACAATTTATACTATGAGTTGAAAAAAATATAAACACTTTATTATAACATAAAATACTTAATTATTACCCAGTAAGATGCTTTTTAACCCACTGAAAAACACCTTATTTCACTGAGAATTATTTATTAACCGTAATGGTCATCAACCTGAACTACAGGCCATCTTCAAGTTTTTAAAAATCAAGGAATATTTATAACTGTTTTTTTTTTGTATAAAACAGTTAAAAACACGTTTAAAATATAAAATTCTTTGGAATATCGAGCTATTTGAATCCAAAATATATGAATTACAGTAATATATATATATATAATTTAATAACAAAATAATATAATAGATAAATAACATTGGTTAAAGGTTAAAAACGTTCGTATGATTAATAAATAATTACAAAGTCAACGCACCTTAATACTGAGAAAGCATATTTATTCAGCTAAACAAACGTTTTCAACCCATTTCATGGGTCATCATCAGGTTAAAGACGTTCGAATTAATAATTTTTGGAACACGTTCAAATTTAAATTATATTAGAACATATGTTGAAATAAAATTAAGTAAACAAGCAAAATAATATAATAGATAAATAACATTGGTTAAAGGTTAAAAACGTTCGTATGATTAATAAATAATTACAAAGTCAACGCACCTTAATACTGAGAAAGCACATTTATTCAGCTAAACAAACGTTTTCAACCCATTTCATGGGCCATCATCAGGTTAAAGACGTTCGAATCAATGGTTTTTGGAACACGTTCAAATTTAAATTATATTAGAACGTATGTTGAAATAAAATTAAGTAAACAAGCATAACGAAATTAATACAATAAATAAGAAAAAGAAAATAATATATAAATGAATACAAAATACGGTAATTTCTCAGAGTCATTGCAAAGGTGCACTCGGCTACACCTTGCATACACAACAGAGAAGTGTGAGATCTACAGATCTAGCTTAAATGATAAATGTTTACACTATAAAGATGCAACCATTTTACCATCGGCATGGAAATATATAATCTGAAAGAACTCGTAAGATGATACATCCACCAGGCTCAATAAAAACCTGAGTTACTATATAAAAAATGTTTACATATTGTATTGTGGGGAATTACCGTATTTTGTATTCATTTATATATTATTTTGTTTTTCTTATTTATTGTATTAATTTCGTTATGCTTGTTTACTTAATTTTATTTCAACATATNTTCACGTCCAGTGAAACGAACTATTTTCAACGTTTCTGGAACGTTTACGATCGTTCTATAATCGAACCAATATTCGAATTTTATGTTCGAACAAATTCGAACAAAACATTCGAAATAGAAAGCCACTTTCAACCACTTTCAGCCTCATATCTCCCGCACCCTTATAGCTATCGAGACGCAACCCCCCTGGTGCACGAATGGAGACTTGGGGCTACTACCACATACAAACACCATTCACGTGCGATGTGTAGTTTTGGCGGAAAAGTGAAATATAGGGACATACATGTCCATGTATATATAGATATAGATATAGATATAGATATGTTCTAATGTAATTTAAATTTGAACGTGTTCGAAAAGCCATTGATTCGAACGTCTTTAACCTGATGATGGCCCATGAAATGGGTTGAAAACGTTTGTTTAGCTGAATAAATGTGCTTTCTCCGTATTAAGGTGTGTTGACTTTGTAATGTTAAAGAATCTGAGTGTGAATAAGAGAGTAATAAATAATTCTTAGTTAGGTAAAGTGTTTTTACGTAGGTGTAACATAAAAGCAATTATTCTGAGTTTTACAAGTTTTTTTATTTAACCAAGGCCTATGAAGTCTTTCGGACATTATGGTTAGCAACTCGATCACGTGCAGAGCCATCACAACCTGTCTAACACGGATCAGTTTTCAAATGTTAACAGTAGAGCAGTATTAATTAATAGTGGTTGACTATCCTCTCTTCCAGGAGGAGGTGAACGACTACTTTTGCTCGAATTACTTCAACCCCTTTCCTCAACGGCCCTTCTTTCTCTCGGACCAGGATGGAACCTTTCTACAGCGGCAATGAAATAGAAAATCCAAAATACTAGGTTATCAGCTTGCACAAAATATGATTTAAGTGATGTTCGAGGGTGCCGAGTTAAATTATTTGATTCGTTTTTCGCGAAATTTGATTCGTTGTCAAATGACTATTTAATATTCAGCTGTGAATAGAATAACGGTAACAGTCTTAGAGATAGAGAAAAAATTTACGTATTAATTTACGTATAATGACGTCATATATTTAAAAAAGATTTAGAATGAATAATAGTATTTTAATTACATAAATAATGTTCAATAGCAATTTTATAAAAGCAAATACAAAAATATGAGGCGGTTCTCTACTTTCATACCTAATTGGTTCCTGAAATGTGTATGAAAGTTGAAATGTTCGAAAGTAGAGCAATGTAAAAAACATCAAAAAGTTTTCAAAATACTTATTTTTTATTGATTAGATTCTGATGTTTTTTTATAAATTTGTCAAGAGATAATTGAATTGTATTCCTGTTTTTCTTTTTTTCATAAATATTCTGTAACACGCTGTGTTTTTTTTTCTATTGCCCTTCCTACATGAGATATACGCTCTCCATTGGGATCACATTTTTCAAGGTCCACAAAGGCTAACTGAAGATGTCTGTGCTCAAGAGTGAACATATGACGCCGAAAATGGACGTGATTAATGTCAGAGAAGTGGAGAGAGACTAGTGACAAATAGTTCATGAGAAGAGCAGAATCATTACACGAAAGTATTTGCATTTTGCCATACATATCGATAAAAATCGAAATTACGAAATGTGTACGAAATAGCGAATTGTACGAATGTAGAATGTACGAAAGTAGAGGACCATGTATTTCATACAATCAATAGAACACGTTGTTTTACGAAATTGTTTAGTCCAATCAGAATAAAGATAACTTTGAATAAAACAAATCGTTCTTTTTCTACTTCTTTGTCAGTAATTGAACGTCGTATCTTTGATTCGTCCAGTTTTGAGTAGATTTACTGAATATTTTCCTTCTATACCAAATATAAAGATAATAAATTGTATGTTTTTTTATTAATGTTCAAGAAAAACTCTGAACAAATCATAACTTTCAAAAGTTATTCGAACCGATAAGCGATTTTAATGCAAGATTCAATAAATATTGTTTAATACGATATACGTGTGAAATTATACTAACATTAATAAAACTAGTAAATAACCAGGAGGATAATTACATTTAAAATTTGTAAATATGCCGTTGTAAAAATTAGCCGTTGTAAACATGACGACTTCACAATCATCCAGGTAATGTCAGAAGATATCGCCTGTAATAATTGTGAAACTATTATTGGTTCATTCAAAGTTTGAATGAACAAATTTATAGATTAAATTTTGATATCTGGTATTTAAAGCGGAGATGGAAAGAAAAATGGCCATTAATAACACTGCAGTTTGCGAAATAATATAAAAACGTAATACAGAAGCATGATGTAAAAATTATAAAAGTCTTAATTGTAAAATCATTAATTAAGTATGAAAAGAACAAATTTAAGAAGTTTGTAACAGAAAAAAAGAACATAAACAGCTGGTACCAATGACGTTTATTTTGAAAAAACAAAAATCACTTCTAAATTTATTACTTCCTGTTAATTAAGCAATTTCTTCGTGTTGTGTTTCCGCTCACTCGCGGTTTGTATAACAGTTCTAGAAGCTTTACTATTCGTTCAGCGATTTATAACTGCGCCTCTTGGAAAACAAGCTTGAAGACCATACATCTTTTTATATTAGTGGTACAGATAACAAAACAATGGGAAAATGCAAATCGGTTTCAATTGTAAAATATTACGAAATAGATAAGTTATACAAATCAGTTATGCTTTTTTGGTTTAAAATTATTGTTCTAGGGGTATAAATATTAATAGAACGGAAAGATCTTTATGACACCAAAATTATAAAATCGCAAAAACCCAATCAAATTACAACAAAACAGAAATTTCTCTATTTTTATTTTAATAATTTGTTACATTAGAATTTTTAATGTTAAAAGTTCATTTTAATGATATAAATATAAATTATATGATTATATAAATTACATTTCATATAATAATAATAAGAAGAAGAATTCTTCATTTTCCATTAGCAATGATGCTATTTTTTATTCTGAAGTTCAAACTAAACGTCGTAGTCGACGAGAAAGATATGTGAAGAAATCCGTGCATGTGATTTCCTTAAAATAAAAATAATTTTATAAGTAAACAATAAGAAAAGAAATTTCTAAATATAAGTAATTAATGAAATTATATATAAACTTCCAGAATTGTTTAGGTTTAAACATAATAGATACGGTAATTTTAAATTAATAAAGTTTTCGTATGTAGGGGAGATCGGGGCAAGATCGGCATGTTAAGCTTTACTTAAATTTTGTGTAATAAATACTGCTGTAAACTGAAAAAAAAGCTTTGCATATTGTCTATTGGAATGTTTTCTTACTATAGAACTGGTTAAAATCAGTTTGGAAATAAAAATAATTAAAATAATTACAACTTTACAAGAAGAGAGAAATTGACGAAGTTGCCCCGGGTATAGGGGCAAGATCGGCAACTTCTCTCTTTTTGTAAAGTTGTAATTATTTTAATTATTTTTATTAAAGTTGCCCCTGGTATAGGGGCAACAGTAATGGGGCAAGATAGGCACGTATATAAAATTATGTTATTAACAATGTATAAGTTGGAATTCACTATTAAAACAAAGAAATACAAATCCAACACCCATTTAATATTATTACAACGAAATGCAAGTTCAAAGACATATATACATGAATAACAAATGCAAACATGTTTTCATTTATCATCTGTTTGATTTTTATCCTTTGCTTCTAATGTGGCTTTATGTTGCCGATCTTACCCCGCTAGTCATGATTTCGAAACATTAAGTACAACCCTGAGAACAGAATGCCAAGCCACGATCTGGCCACGTGAATAAGTTGAAGTTACATCCTTCTAACAGGAAAAGTAACTTTCGTTATCATGGAATTATAACAAAACCTGCCAATTCAATATAAATGGAAAAAAAATATTATATGGAATTGAACGAAAATGAAAATTTGCTTGATAATTCAACTACGCTTGTTGGAGAACAATAAAAACACTACACTCAACAAGCCACCAATAAAACTCAACTGCCTAACCTATAACCAAAGTCTCCTTTTAATTTGTTTTTTAAAAAAAGCGCTTGACAAACTTGCCCCGCATGCCGAAGTTGCCCCGATCTCCCCTACACCTTTTAAATATTAAGTTAATTTTTCTGAATGAAAATCAAATATAAATAAATAAAAATAAATGGTTATACAAGAACAAAATTCTAAATCATAATGCAAAATATACTACATAAAATTTTCGAAATTATATGTTTACAAATAGCTCAATTCAATTATTTTAATGAGTTGAAAATTTGCTGTAAGAAAAATAAAAATTGTTATCTGTAAGTACAATTAAAATAAATAAATTTGAAAATTCAATTCAATGTAGAAAGGTTCTTCAATTACATTAATTAATGAAATTATCTCAAATTTTGTAAACGTAATTATCAACAATGTTAAATCATAGCATGTTTACTTCTAGCACACGATTTTCAAATAATTAAATCTTTTAACTGATGTGAGGGTCGTAAAAACGCGTCGAAATTGCGACTAATTACGAAACTTTTACGTCGGAGAGTTTAGAAGATAGAATCGGGTCAAGAAGATGTGTTAATGACAGAACCCAGATGGGACGAAAACTTTTTTCGTATTGTAAAACAAACGCGACGCGATGATAAACGGCAGGGGGGAATGTCGACAGAGAGAGAGAGAGCTTTGTCGAGATGCTCTCAAACAAGTGTCAGGTTTTAAGGGGGGATTTAATAACAAAAGGGACGTCTGTTAAGCCCGACGCGTTAGGAAGTAAATGGCAACAAGAACATCTGGTGGACCGTTTAAGTTCAAAGATGTCAGAGAGAAGAGCCATAACGGAGTAAAATACGAGCGCGAACTGTAAAAGCCCCGTCATCACCTCTCCGACCTTTTCCTGACCCGGATCGGTCTCGAGTTTCGCCTAGAAACAAAAGAATGACCAATCGGGGTAAGGGAGAGGGTGAACGGGACCAATCAAAAGGATGATATTCGGAGAAAATCGTATAAAATCCCCGAATCTCAAGGACAAGGAGGGCGATTCTCCCCAAGACGAGTGCCAAGAAGACGCCAGGTCATCTGTACACGTCCGTCCAAGCTTCTCCGCATACTCAGAGGAAGGAAGTGTGTATCCTAACACCGGACATCGCCCGTTCTCCGTCGGACTCTTCTTCAAGGAAGCCTCGGGGCATCCAACAGCACCTGCCGGCCAACATTCCCAATTTTTGTTATTCATACTATGTAACTTAACTTTATGTCAAAAATAAACGGTTTCGTGTAAGACATTTGTCATCTTTGTCTCCTACCGCCACCACTCACATACGGTTTGATCCTAGGTTTTCCTGACGCGCAATTAACGTATTGCCCCTAACAGTCGGCGACCTTACACTGATTATATCGTAACATCGCCTATTACATATGTAACATTACATATGTTAGTTTTTAATCAGACATAAATAAAACGAAAATTTTGAAATCAAACTGTGGTTGGTAGATATAAAGATATTAATCAGTTCTTACATCTAAACAAGAATAACACTACAAAATATTTTCTCACCTTTTTTTCAGTTCCTGCTTTGAATTCCTCATCGTCTATATTTGGACAGTCATCACGTTTGATTTCTTCAAAAACAGTTAATTTATTTATCATTTGCTCTTGGTTCTTGTTGTCTTCGTTTGTCGTATTGCTTTCTGAAACACAAAATAATTTTATAAATTAAATTTAATTGTAAAGATAAGCTTTACCTATTGCACCTCCTGGACATCTTTGTACAGCAACTTCACCCGCTTTAGTCCAATTCCAAAACAATGTACGCGAATGTACAGGTGAGCACATTCCTTTAAATTTATCAACATTTGTGCTATCGGGACTTCGAGTTCTTTCACTATTTGATGATTCTACAATTGATATAAAGTGTTATTAAATAATTTTTTCTTCCACTATTATGAATTAAATTTCTTTTTTTTTTCTACCTGTAACGAATAGAGAAGGCCTAAAGGATTCGGTGCTCGAAGAACGAAGTTTAGTGGGTGTTTGAGAAGTCGAGGAAATAGTTTTCTCTGATCCAGTGATAACGTAAGAAGATTCGTGATGGGATAAGGTTGTAGACGTATTTGTAGGCTTAAAGCGACTAGAATCGCCATCAGATATGACTGAAGATGATGTTGAGGTTGGCCTTTGATATTTGGTCACTGGGATGATGATTGGTGGTCTTGTTNCTTTCTGAAACACAAAATAATTTTATAAATTAAATTTTAATCTTTTCTTGATAATAAATCATAATTCTACCGTTAAGTAAGTATAAATAAAATATTAAAGCACGATAAAATATAGCAGAATTAATACAATTCTGATAAATTTTAATTACATTGTCATTGTTTGAGATTAATACAATAATGAAGATTGCTTTTATCTTGAATACAAATTTGCGAAATATGATTAAAAGTGCACAGGTTAATAACAACTCTTCCAATTTAAACTATACAAGGTAATGTAAGTACATATAATGTACAAACTATTGACGCGAATAAACTTATTACATTGCACTATATACAGTAAGTACAGTGTGTAGCCTATAACATTATCACAATGAAAATAAATACCAACATAACTTTCTCTAATACCAAATGAATCGTAATAATAATGAATATAATACTGTAAATATAAAATTAAATAGTAATGTTGATTTTCTGCATAATTTAGAGAATCTGTCTAAAAGTTATTTTAAAATCAGATGCAGGTTATGCGTTCTACTGAATCAAGTTATATCTTGTTGCGTGCTGTAAGCAGGAAATAATGGTAATTCACTTTTACTTACTTACTTACTTACGTTTTACTTTATGACAAACAGATATATTAATATTTGGAAACGATTTTTTTTAATATATTAAACAAGCATTTCTGAAACCAAACACTATTATTGTGAGTTGCCAAAGAAATACATTAATAACAGAGATAAAATTATTGTTCTGTAACTTANATAAACTTATTTACAGTAAAATCGTAACAAGATGAGCCGATTCACTTAAAATTGAATTCACAAGAAGACTACACAAGAAGCGTAATACAGAATTCTATTATACTATTTTAGATGCGGTTTTTTGCGTTTTGCATTGCGTTTTAATAGGCTATCTATTATTGTGAGTTGCCAAAGAAATACATTAATAACAGAGATAAAATTATTGTTCTGTAACTTAGAGAACTTTCACAAGACCTAACCATTTTATTTGTAATGGTAATATCACAATTTATGAATTATCTGGGTATTTCGTATGCAAAGAAGTTTTGTCAACAATGTTACTTGTTTACTTAAATTTGAGAAAATAAAAATATAGTGATCATAAGAAGTCTTTTAATTCATATATTTTGATAGATGTTTATTCGAAATTCCTCCACGCGGGGTAGAGAACAGGATTAAGTCTTACCGTGAAGAACTCGACTTCTACTATACTCAATATTACAAGGTCTTTTTTTCCGATAGACTTATTACACCAACAATTAGAAACAGGACAATCTTTAGAAAATCATATTTTTATTTCCTAGGTATGCATTTCGGACTTCAAATCTCTTTTCAACTCTTTATAATGTAAATGTTTATTAAAAGCACAGAAATGGTGACGACTGATAACATACGGATGATAATTATTAATTTACAGGTGTTTGAGTAGATATGACGGTACTGTGAGAGTCGAATTTAGGGAATAAATTGATAAATAAATTTTTTGTTGAGGGAGGAAAAGTTTAAAGAAATAAAACAACGATATAAAAAACGAACATAAAAATCTTTTCCCACGAACTTAGTTCCTTGTCAAGTATGATACATCGAATGTGTCACCCGAAATCTCGAAAAGACTATTGGTCAGTGGAAAAAACAGTCCTAATAAGGCAGTGGAAAAAACCCAACGAGACCCCCCTTTATAAAAAGGAGGGGTCGATGCGTAAGAGTCAGTCTCTGGAAATTGGTGCACTGTGAATTTTACGTGAACGGATTAGCCGCTATCCGGAACTCATCTAATCGCCGCTGTTCGGAAGGACTACGCCCAACAACGTTCGAAAGAACTTTGTGCAACTGGGAAAAAGCATATCAACGTTCGAAAGAACTTTGTGCAACTGGGAAAAAGCATATCAACGTTCGAAAGAACTTTGTGAAGTCTAGAGACTCGAGGACGAAACCGACTAATCGACGATTTAAACCAAGGTATTTATCCTCGCGCGAAATACATGTGAGCCCTCTCTCTCAGGAATACGGGTAACCGGGAAGAAAATAGATATGTTAACTGAACCGATTGTATATAGCTTAATTCGAGCAATAAACGGGCATTATGCATAGATTATGTAGATTGTAATTCCTCTGATTCTCTCGTTACGCCTCCATCCCGGAACTAAAAGTCCACAAACGCGACCGTTCGCGTAACCAAAAGTAACGGCCGATAAAATTTTTCTGTGTCTGTTACAAGACACAGTGGTGTCATCCTGACAGGGCGCCAAAGAGGTGCCGATCCTGCGGTCACAGTACAATACATAAAGTACGAGTAGTAATAGCAGTGAGAGACAAACAATATACATAAAGTACACAGTTAAAACTTAACATTTAAAACCGTTACATTGGAAACCGTTTTACTATTAAAACAATAAAATAGAATGATGAAGTAAAAACAAGTGCACCGTTAAAACAATAAGATTATAAACTTATTTACAGTAAAATCGTAACAAGATGAGCCGATTCACTTAAAATTGAATTCACAAGAAGACTACACAAGAAGCGTAATACAGAATTCTATTATACTATTTTAGATGCGGTTTTTTGCGTTTTGCATTGCGTTTTAATAGGCTATGCCATGAGAATGCAGATCAAGAAGGGATTTTTTGAAATTACCACCGCTGGGGAGAGGGAGAGAGTTAACGATTACCCAGAAGAACTCGGCTTCTACTGTACTGTTTTAGGAGCCTTTTTTTGCACTTATGCGGGACATCGAACATATTTTTAGACCCTTCTAAAAATTCTCAACGCTATTTAGTGTTCTATCTATATAAAGTAGACACGGGGAGGGCATGCGCATGAGTTCGCTTTACTCGATCTCTTCGTCTTAATGTTCGATTTTATGTTCGAATTTATATTTTTATGAATAATTCTGGAAGACCCAACTTATTTTTCGAACTAGTAAAACCTAAAGAACTCAGAAAGAATTACGAAAACGATTATTATTCATACTACGTACCGGTTAGTGGTTGCTGTGAATCTTAATTATCGTTATACCAGTGTGGTAAGCAGATATCTAAAAATTTTCTACTTAGTCTCGGAAGAGGGATGGACCTAATTCTTGCACTCGGTGAAAACGGGTAAGATCGGTTATAATCTAATAATCTTAAACTTTGCTATCGTTACTTTTTGTCCGAGCAACGCCAGGCTGATCTGCAAGTTACTTAAATAAATTACTGACAAATATATGAATTATAATTGTCTTTTTTGCAAATATATAATTTTTATGTTAAGAAGACATCAATAATTCTTGATAAAGCATTAATAAATGAATGTTTTATGAATTTTTTTTATTGTGCAACTTAAATTGATAGTTAAAATAGTTACAATGGAAATGAAGAACATATTTGTTATTTGAAAATTTTCTGTATACATCACAGAAAATTCTAAAAGTATTATTTTAAATAAACAGCTGTAAAAGACTGAAGATGTGACATAAATACAACGNTGCACCGTTAAAACAATAAGATTATAAACTTATTTACAGTAAAATCGTAACAAGATGAGCCGATTCACTTAAAATTGAATTCACAAGAAGACTACACAAGAAGCGTAATACAGAATTCTATTATACTATTTTAGATGCGGTTTTTTGCGTTTTGCATTGCGTTTTAATAGGCTATGCCATGAGAATGCAGATCAAGAAGGGATTTTTTGAAATTACCACCGCTGGGAAGAGGGAGAGAGTTAACGATTACCCAGAAGAACTCGGCTTCTACTGTACTGTTTTAGGAGCCTTTTTTTGCACTTATGCGGGACATCGAACATATTTTTAGACCCTTCTAAAAATTCTCAACGCTATTTAGTGTTCTATCTATATAAAGTAGACACGGGGAGGGCATGCGCATGAGTTCGCTTTACTCGATCTCTTCGTCTTAATGTTCGATTTTATGTTCGAATTTATATTTTTATGAATAATTCTGGAAGACCCAACTTATTTTTCGAACTAGTAAAACCTAAAGAACTCAGAAAGAATTACGAAAACGATTATTATTCATACTACGTACCGGTTAGTGGTTGCTGTGAATCTTAATTATCGTTATACCAGTGTGGTAAGCAGATATCTAAAAATTTTCTACTTAGTCTCGGAAGAGGGATGGACCTAATTCTTGCACTCGGTGAAAACGGGTAAGATCGGTTATAATCTAATAATCTTAAACTTTGCTATCGTTACTTTTTGTCCGAGCAACGCCAGGCTGATCTGCAAGTTACTTAAATAAATTACTGACAAATATATGAATTATAATTGTCTTTTTTGCAAATATATAATTTTTATGTTAAGAAGACATCAATAATTCTTGATAAAGCATTAATAAATGAATGTTTTATGAATTTTTTTTATTGTGCAACTTAAATTGATAGTTAAAATAGTTACAATGGAAATGAAGAACATATTTGTTATTTGAAAATTTTCTGTATACATCACAGAAAATTCTAAAAGTATTATTTTAAATAAACAGCTGTAAAAGACTGAAGATGTGACATAAATATTACGCTTAATTATTCATTTTAAATATTTCACAATTGCGTTTAAATCTAAATGTACACTACATAAAATCTAATAAGTGTTAAAGAAGGAAAATAAAAAGTTTGGAGTTATACAAAAATAAATCAAACATTCGATAACAGATAAAATATTTGTGATCTTACCTTCTTCAAGTTTTTCTGATCCAATTGCATCTCCCACAACATCCTTAACTTGCGAAAGATTCGCGTTTACTTCATATTTTCTTTCATCAAATTGAAGTACGTCCAATTCATTTTCTGCTGTTTCTTGATATAAACCAAGATCACTTTCAGGTTGCACTCGAATAATTTTTTCTTCGACTCTTTCTCTAGAATTATTGAATGCAGAAATTTCATCTACGTGTTTGTTCCAACTTGTCGCAGGCAGATCGTCAGAAATACTTGACATCGTATCCGATTTTATTATCAAATCTGATATATATGATTCAATATCAGGGCAAGTGGAAGTTGCAGTGACTGATGCCAATTCATATGTTTCATTATTTTCTGGTTGATATTGAGCCGTTATTAACATATTTTCATCTATATCAGACACGTCAAATATTTCATTTTGGTTCATATCATCAGAAAGTTCGTCTTCAGTTGACGTTGTATCTGAGTCTATACTGTAAGCACTTTCTGACAGATCATCTGTGGAGTCAGGCTCTTCTTCTTCATATATTATATCCGATACTAAAGAATATGTTTCGAGTTCAATGAAAGCAAAATATAATGATCGTAATGTAAAGTGTTCGTGTTCATTTGAATTGATTTCTGCTGAAGAGACAGGAACATTTCTGATGTTTTCCTGAAAAATAAATTTCAAAATTTTCTCATAAACTATAAAACATTAAGTGAATCATAATTCCATAAATATTTAACAGTTCTATTGTAATGGCCAAATAGCCGAGCGAACGTTCATAGGCATCGGAAAGTGATTGAAATTTCCATTAGAAATAGCATTACTGAAATCTTATTTTTACTTGTTATCCCATAGAAATAATAAAAATTAAATCATGATTAACAATAATATATTTATTGTTGTAATTTTTGATTAAAGAATCATCTGTAATCTTTACATATTATATTAAGAATGACATATTCTGCTGCATCATGAATCTTCAAACATAGAACTTTTAATCATACATATTTCTATGAAAATCAAAGTGTCACGTCAAATTAGACTAACTATTTATAAATACTTTATTATTTATACAAGTAATAGTTACAGAAAATATTTTATACTATAAAAACTGTAAAGGGAGAATAAAATCATAATATGATAAGTAAGTAATGTATGCAGAATTTAAATACCAATACAATATTTCTTAAATAATGCTTAATATCAAGACAATGTTGTACAGATATTTATCAGTAATCAATGTTTAAATGATATCAGAATATAAAGATTTGTCTGAAATAATTTTACTAAATTTAAACTTACAGCAGGAGACTCTTCTTTCTCAATGAACTCACTAAAATATTCCTTATTTATGCAGTCTCTAATTTTATTTTCGGACAGTTTTTGTTCTTCGTCTTGCATAAGATTTGTCACTGCATTATATATAGCAGAATCGTTATGACTCGAACCAATTTCCTTCATTTCAGTAACTAAATTATAATAAAACATTTAAAAAATTAGGAAAAATTATGTTATGAGATCATAATACAAGTATTATATAAGCATTAGATTTAAATATGTAATCTGAATTTCAGTCTTTATTATACATTGAAATTAAATTTATAATTTTATAATTATTTACTTTAAAGACAATCAACCTATTTATTTACCAATACATAAACACTATCACTGCAGCAAGAACGTAATCGCTTTTCTTGGAAACTTCATTGCAGATATATTTAATATTTAATAATATTTAATATTTAATCATACGACCCTATGGCCATTGGCCTTTTTCAAGGGTCAAAAGAAAAACTAATGATACAAACATTTACAAAGTAAACAATCAACAAAACAACAAAAAAAAACAGAGAAGAGAAATACATAAAAAACAAAAAAAATACACTCAACTAATCACATTTCAATATTTTTACAGCCCGTTTAAATTGTCCGTAAGTACATAAATCTTTATATTCTTCTTTTAAGGCATTCCAATTATATATAAGTTGATAGATTGGTGCATCTCTTCCAAAACTGTGCTTAATTTTTGGTAAAATCAAATTGTTTCTCCATCGGTAGTTGTAATTAGAAGGCCTAAAATATTTATTTAATTCTTCGCTTATATAAGAATTTTTCTTGCTCACCTTTATTAGTTTAAAACCTTCCAAAAGAACTTGTTTTTTATATAAAGCTTTTATTTTATCAATTTTGATCTGGTTATAAAAAGAAGTGACAGAGGAATCATAAGGCAACTTATATAATGCTCTTATAAAGTTATTTTGTATAACTTGCAACCTATTCAATACAAAAGAAGAAGCTGTACCCCATACGGAAATACCATATCGAAGTTTAGGTTCCATGCAAGCGTGATACAAGCGCAAAACAGTCTCACAATTTAAAAAACTCATTATTCTTTTCAGTATTCCAATATATCTAGATAAAGACAGTGTTAAATTATTTATATGATTGTTCCATCGTAACTTATCATCAATTTCGATACCTAAATATTTTACAGTATTAACTCTTCGAATACGTTCATTATTTATTCTTACTTGTATATCTTCTAAATTCACTTTTTTGTTTTTATTTGATAAACAAATATAATTTGTTTTATTTTCATTTACTCTTAAGTTATTATTTTCCATGTACTTACTTAATTTAGACAACAAAAAGTTTATATTATTTTCAACCAAATGAAGATTCCAATCTGCATATGTTATAACAATATCATCTGCATACAATATAATATTATTCTCAGGAATAGTCTCTACAATATCATTTATATAAATATTAAAAAGTAAAGGGCCCAAAACGGATCCCTGTGGTACACCTTTGTTAACTCGAAATGGTTTTGATATTGAATTTTTTACCTTAACATAGTACGTACGATTTGATAAATAGGATATTAGCCATTCCAATGGCACTCCTCTCAATCCAACTTTAAACAATTTTTGTTTTAATATCTGAATATCAACACTATCAAAAGCCTTGGTCAGATCGATAAACACCGCCATTACAATATTTGCATTATCGAGACTGTTGCTAATATATTGTTTAAAATGAGTCAGAAGTATCAATTGTTGAGGCCTCTCTTTTAAATCCATACTGATTTTTACTTTTAATTTTATTTTTATTGACGAATTGAAAAAATCTTCCGTAGAAAGCCTTTTCAATTATTTTACTTATACTCTGAATAATAGTAATTGGACGATAGCTCTCCAAGTTCTGTTTAGATCGTTTATTTTTAAATATTGGGATTACGAGATTGTGTTTAAGCTTCTCCGGAAATCTCCCATACTTAAAGGATTTATTAATTAAATAAGACAATGGTAAAGCAATTATATCTGCTATTTGTCTTAAAATAAATATATTTAGCTTATCAATATCCGGAGTGTTTGCTTTTACACTCATAATATGATCAAAAATCTCTTTAGGAGAAGTCTCTTCCAAAACAAAAGAGTCGAGTATACAACGTGAAGAGGAATATGAGAAAAAAATTATTTTTTAACGTTGATGTCACAAAGCCTCCCATCTGTCTATAATGTTCAGCAAATATATTACTTATTTTTTCTTCATTTTGAAAAAATTACTTACACAAAAAAAAGTACTCTGATATCCAAAGTCGCAAAAAGTCGCCGAATTTTTCATTTCACTGATTTTCTTAAAAATTATAATACTGTCAAACGCAAAAATCAGATTAGACCAATTTTGGCATACTTACTTGCACTTATTTTTATTTTTTTCTACATAGTTCATCTGCAATCTACCATATTTCCATATAAATAATTATATCTTATCCCATTTGAGACACAGCGCGGCGTCGGCCAGATCTGGCCCGGGGTCTTAGTTTTGTGACCCTTGCTTTAAATCAAACGATAGTTTTCATAAATGTGCTAACCGAGGGGGCTGAAGCGGAGAGCTTCTCCCCACTTACCGGCTTGGCTGTCAGGAAATGGCTATAGGAGGGCTAAAGGAGTGGGAGGCGTAATGAAGTCGTGATGAGATGTCGATAGTACTTAACAAGAGTCATTAAATTAGGAATAACATATTTAATATAAACATAAAAATAATACAAATACAGTACACTTTAATTCTAAACAATATGTAAGCGATAATTATAATAAATTCCGAGTCGCGACAATATCGAACAACCGAAGTCCGTTTATCCCGTAAGCGGGTCCATCGAAGGTCCTCGACACAAAATAAATCTAAGTTCTATCCAAAGGAACAGATAAATAAATTCAAAGTCCCGAGTATATCGGTAAACGACAAATTTCTAAGTCCCGAGTACGTCGAGAGACAATGATTTCTATGTTCCGAGTATATCGAGTGACAATAATTTCTAAGTCCCGAGTATACCGAGAGAGAGTGAAGTAAAAACAATCTAAGTATTTACCTCTTTAGGTCGGCGATCAGAAACCTTGAAGTCCTTCCAGAGTAGACGCTTGTAGTCTTCTTTCTCCGATGATCGCCTCGAGATCTCCGATCATTCCCCTTTTATACTTTTTTAGCGTGGGAAATCTCGGGGACTCTTCTGACGCAAACTGTCACTTCTCCCGATTTATGACAGTCTCCCCCGTCATGGGTGACGACAATGCAGACATCGCTTGACCAATTAATGTTAAATTCGTCATCACCTGGGGAGATGACTGACCATTTTTGGTAATGTTCTCACCGTAAGGGTGCCCTTGTAGGTGACCTCTTGTCTACTCTCCATACAGGAACACCCATCCGTCTCCGTCCACCGGACACCCGCAGGAGACTACTCTTTTACAAGGTGTCTGCGGTGTGACCAATTAGTAAAAACAAACAAACGTCCCGGGGAGAGGGGAGTTCTTCCGCGGTCGCCTCGGACGACTTCGCCCTAGGGATGACCTTCTTGACGGACGAATTACGCAGTTCATTATTCAGAGTCTATTCCTTGGACAACGGGGTGAGAACGGGAGAAATAACGGATATAATGACGAAAGAAATATAAAAATTCTTATACGATAGTCAGATTTTCACATAAAAATGAAATTCAATAGGTAATTCAATGAAAAAAAGAAGGAAATTTTCCACATTTGGTAGTCTCCACTGATGGACTTTATTCTCTGATGAATGATGTGATCATTTCCAGTCAGATACATAGTGTAATTACAAAAACTATATCCAGCAATATCGATAAATGGGAATATGGTTTACAAGACAGTAAATATAAAATAATACTGTTGGTAAATTATTCAAAGTGTTAAAGTGTAGAATCAAGTTATAATTTTTAGATTAAATACTAAAACATTAATGTCTAATGTGTAGTTGTGATTTAAGTGTTCTACAAATGTTCTCAAAAGCCTGATTGCAATGCGAACGATAGTTGTTCACCCACCTCTATGAACGGTCACAAGCAAGGAGAAAAGGATCAGAGACTTCTCAATACCTCTTTCTGATAGTGATGGTATAGGTTAATCATACTTTCTGTTTGTTAATCTACCATAATAAGAACACAAGTGAATTTTATTTGCCGAGTTATTTCTTTTCATTTCAAACGTTTTCAGCCTATTTGGATAGGCCATCCTCAGGTTTTCATTCATCGTTCCAAAATGGAACCATTTGTTCGAATTTTATTTTGATTTGAATATTTGAAATGTGTTAACAACTTTTTGTATATTACATAAATAAACAAAATAAATAAAATATGTCACTAAACGTGCTACATATTAGCAAAAATAAAATAACAAATTTACATGCCTCTAAATTATAATAACTTCCTAAAACCTCCAGTTCCTATTTTATGAATTATTAAAACCCATACATTTTTCGATTTTGTATTTCCATGCTGTTGGTAATGCATTTGCATCTTTTGCATTTAGACAGCGGTTCCTCATTTTACTTTTGTATATCTCTATTTTTTCCATTTCCATCGCAATGGCCGGTGAGTGCACCGTTCTTATGATCTTCTCTTCATCCCATTTGACTATTGCTCCGTCTCACTGTGCCATGCTTGCCAATATCGTGCTATTGAGTCCTTTATTAACACTGTATTTGTGCTCTTTTACACGTACTGCAAGGTTTCTTCTGGTCACCCCTACATATTCTTTATCGACTCCTATTTGTTGGTTTTCATACGGAATAGTGTACACCTCCGCTTGCTGTTCCATTCTTATTTTGTCCTTATCGTTCTTTAATAATCTATATATGTTGGGTACTTGTTTGTAAATTATCTTTGTGTTTTTGTATTTTTCCGGCTCATCCGCTACTTTTCTTGTTTGTTCATTGTATGGTGAACTTGTTGAATTCAGTTGCGTTGTTATGCGTTGTAGTCGTAGTTTTTTGTTTACCATAACTTCTGATAAGGCCTCTCATTGTGGACGTTTTGTATCCTAAACTCCTTGCTACTTTTTGTAATCTATCCATTTCCTTGTTACGGCCTTGCACATTGGTGCAGTACAAGAAGGCCCTCTTGATAAGTGCCTTAAATGCAGACAGTTTATATCTATACGGTTCCATCGACCATGAAGGTATGTATAACAAAACATGTAGGGGTTTCAAATATACTGTTGTTAATATTGTTAATCTACCTTTAATTGTTAAATCATTCTTATACACTTTGCCATTAAAATTGTACACATTTTGGCTGAATTGCCTTGCAGACAATTGCAACGATTATAGAGATATGGCTTAGGCATTTTCTTTTTGACACTGGCAACGCGAACAGTTACATGAAATATAGCTGTTCATGTAAATATGTTAACATTAATATCAAATTATTAGTAGAATAATATTCATAAAATTTTTCTGCTAATCGCTCGTATCTAATTGAATCTGAAAATTTTCTGACGACAGATGCAGGTTTTGTTTTACTGCTTTTAAAGAATTGATAGATGAAGACATGAAGACTTAGATCCGGAAAGTTCTGTTTTTTTTTTTTTCTTATTTCTGGAAAGTAGAAACGTCTGCTGTACATCTTCAGCTAACTTTTGCCCCGAACCATGTTGTATCACTTGTGTTGGTGGCTAATAATGCTGATGTTTCGGCGGCTGTTCATATACCCTCATTTCTGGGGATGGCCAATATTCGGTTATTATTGGTTGAACCCATATCGAATACTTTCATCGAATGTACAATATTCAGTTGTATCTGATTGTGGCCCATACCCAATAATTTTAAGAGACGACCAATAATCATTCGTTTCTGAATGCCGTTCATTTTCATTCATTTCGGGATACAGCCAATAATCACTTCTTTCTGAAGACCCTTCATATTCGTTTACTTCAGGATACTGCCAATAATCAGTTGTTTCTGACGGCCGTCCACATTCATTCATTCTTGGATATGACCAATAATAATCGCTTGTTCCTGAAGGTCATCCATATTCGTTCACTTCAGGATACAATCAATAATAATTAGTTGTTTCTGAAGGTCGTCCGTACTCATTCGTTTTTGGATAGGACGAATAATTGTTTTGAAATCTCTCCATACTCATTCATTTCTGGATAGGACCAATAATCAGTCGTTTCTGGACAATATCCAAATTCGTATACTTGAGATCCATTTTGCCAAAATTCTGGCGCCGACCCAATTTCATGCAATTCCCTCCACAAGTTTTTATGTGAAACTTGTATTCTATACTAAAATAAGAAGCATAAAATTGTTTAATATTATAAATTCACATATGCACAAGTCCTGTCTTTAATTTATAATTTTTAACAATTTTATGTCATCGGCATTAAATTGAATATTAGTTATTCATTTTATAAACAAATATTAAATAATAATATTTAAAAGAAGTTATTTTATTAAAAAAATTAAATTATTTTCATGAAACTTATTTACAATAAATGTTTTAATAATATAATGTGTACTTATAGAAAAGTAAAATATCAATTCGTTTATTTTTTATTTCAATTATTGAGAATAAATGAGTCTTTTTAAGTGAAAGTGGTGCATGTTTATTTTTAAAAATTTTTAAATTGATTTCGTAATGAGCTATGTGTAAAATGATGGTAAATGCCCTGAAGATTGCGTTATTACTTTACTATAAAAATCAAAAGTGAGTATAAAAAACTAAATAGTTTTTATGTTAGCCTTCGGTTAGATGTTTATACTGTAGAATTAATTGATCATATGTTTCTATTATCAGGGCATTCATATGTGTGAGATAAACCGCGGGTCAGGGATCAATCTCCCACTGACCACTTACTCGGCAACAGGTTGATAAAACCCGATCTGGGCGTCGTCGGATGGCTAGAAGGGCAGTTCGAGTGGGGAGGGAGGTGAGCAAGTTGATAGGCGTCCTTAAATGACAGGAAACAGGTTTAAAACTAAACAAGCATTTATTATATACTCAACTAAGCATTACAAGAGGTTAAAAGCGGTTATCTCTACTATTTACATCAATTCGAGCACGAATTTTCGAGTGCGTGAGAGAGCGCTTACAAATCCTATATACCCCAAAATACCTGTCGGTGGCAGGACGAATTGGCGAACGTTCAGGGTGTGGTGTCTTCCGTGTCTTCTATTCGAGATCCTCTCTCTATAGCGGATCGGATCCGCTGAATGGAGGCTCGGGAGTTTCGGTGACACTATTACTAAGTACAACTTCCTATGACGAATCGCCCTGAGGTTACGGAGATTCGAGCTTTTATACTTTTTCGTGCGAGAGCTGACACGTCATCGATTCTTGTTGACGATGACGGTGCATTTTTCACACCTAACTGTAAACTTCCTCAGCGAGTTCTGATACAATCGGTGAAATCCGATCTAGTACAAAATCTTCGGGTTTTTCCCGAAGTTAATTAACAAGAAAATTTAAATTTTTAAAAGACCCGCAAAAATCCGCGGGCTCAAATCTGTATCGAAAGATAGTGATTTTGGAATTTTAGAAATGACACTAAGAAGAAATAATTGATTGCATATTCACCAGGACCATTTGAAAAATAAAAATTTTATACTGATTGATTATCGCATCGAGAAAGACCACGAAACTTTAATAAAAATGTCCTAACACTATTACACAAAAATGTAAGACAAATTCGACACGTAAATACAAGAAGCTGATGGAATTTTTATAGTTTATAATACCTCACATTACTATTATTTCGAAACACTCTTGAAATTCGAAGCAAGGAGAAGAATCAATTGCAGAATATCAACAATAATTTGAATTTGATCTCTTAAAAATGAATGAATATTTACATCTGTGAAACAAAAATATATAATTTTCTTCTTAATATTATTTTTTACAATTTCTGTCATTTATTTTTGTAAAAATAATTTTAAAATTTTATTGTAAAAATAATAACTAAACAATGCACAAAACGTTGTTATTGACTGTGTCTAGCATCTGAATTGAAAAGTGGAAAAGAATGAGAGAAAAAGTGTAATAATGATTTGTCAATTGATTGTAGTTGTTTACGTTATTTAATATATTGGTAATAATTATGTTTTTCAACAATAAGTCAAAATTTTGTGTTCAAATTTTGACTTATATGTATATATATATATATTAATACATTTTTCCCATTGTGAAAATTGATTGCATCCTTAGAATTTAAGTGTCAATCGAAGTGCGTTTGTATGAAAACTAAAATTTTCTGAAGCTATCAACATAGTCTATGAGTAACATTAAACAAAATCTATGGCTATTATATCTACAAAAGCCACATAATAACATGTGCGTTTTCATATATGGATACGCATTTCGCTCCCCTTTAATCCAATGTCTTACCAAGTTCCCATTTAATATAACATTCATTATAGTAGTATTATATAACAATCAATTAATTTTTGTACGATAATATACGAAATTACAATAGTTTACACAATAGCTTTTAATTTCTGTTTTTATTTTCTATTAGAACCAGGGCTGTGGAGTCGCGTAAAAATCTACCGACTCCGACTCCGACCAGGGGCGGACTTGTTACCGAAAGAGACCCGGAAATTTTAATGTCATCTCGTGACCTCAGATTAAAAGATTCAATAAATAGAGTTTTAATAAAGATAGAACGTAGAAACTTTTTATTCCAAAGCTAAAAGACTCCTCTATGTAATATATAAATATGTATTCGATAACTTTTACTTTTCCGGTTGTTATATATAACAGAGGGAAAGTGTAGCGCTCTGTCAAAAAATGACCATTTCCAAATTTTTACATTTTTGGAGTCAGGACACCTTGAAATTTCGAGATATGCAAATTATTCGAGGTTTTTTCTATATGTGTGGATGTTAGACTGTGTGTTTGGGACATGATTTTGTTCACTCTGTTTGAAGCCTAATAATTTCTGTGGTTAGAGTGGTTGGAATCGGATTCAGATGGTTTAACACAGGAGTTAGTTATTAAGCGTTAAAGTGGTTGAACTAAATCGTGTCCCCATATACATTCTAACATCTTAGGCGAGAACATCTTAAGGGGTTTTACTGTACTATTATAAAATGGCTAAAAAGCTTACTTCGAGGGTAGAGACGAGTTTTATTTTATTTTATTTTTTTAATTTTGAACGCTAATAACGAATAAAATATTCATTAAGAGATATGACACATGACCTTTAATAATATAATGTGTACTTATACAAAAGTAAAATATCATTTCGTTTATTTTTTATTTCAATTATTGAGAATAAATGAGTCTTTTTAAGTGAAAGTGGTGCATGTTTATTTTTAAAAATTTTTAAATTGATTTCGTAATGAGCTATGTGTAAAATGATGGTAAATGCCCTGAAGATTGCGTTATTACTTTACTATAAAAATCAAAAGTGAGTATAAAAAACTAAATAGTTTTTATGTTAGCCTTCGGTTAGATGTTTATACTGTAGAATTAATTGATCATATGTTTCTATTATCAGGGCATTCATATGTGTGAGATAAACCGCGGGTCAGGGATCAATCTCCCACTGACCACTTACTCGGCAACAGGTTGATAAAACCCGATCTGGGCGTCGTCGGATGGCTAGAAGGGCAGTTCGAGTGGGGAGGGAGGTGAGCAAGTTGATAGGCGTCCTTAAATGACAGGAAACAGGTTTAAAACTAAACAAGCATTTATTATATACTCAACTAAGCACTACAAGAGATTAAAAGCGGTTATCTCTACTATTTACATCAATTCGAGCACGAATTTTCGAGTGCGTGAGAGAGCGCTTACAAATCCTATATACCCCAAAATACTTGTCGGTGGCAGGACGAATTGGCGAACGTTCAGGGTGTGGTGTCTTCCGTGTCTTCTATTCGAGGTCCTCTCTCTATAGCTGGATCGGATCCGCTGAATGGAGGCTCGGGAGTTTCGGTGACACTATTACTAAGTACAACTTCCTATGACGAATCGCCCTGAGGTTACGGAGATTCGAGCTTTTATACTTTTTCGTGCGAGAGCTGACACGTCATCGATTCTTGTTGACGATGACGGTGCATTTTTCACACCTAACTGTAAACTTCCTCAGCGAGTTGTGATACAATCGGTG
>NW_019384306.1:1120599-1240602 GCF_000671375.1 Centruroides sculpturatus
CATCGGTTAACCGACCGTTCTAGTCGGCAAATTTCAAATGTCCGCTAGTGATGCGGCGCTACAATATTTGGCTATGTCTTGGCTACTTTAATATTATTTTTGTTAAATTTTTGCGTGTTTTAGCTGGCAACATTGGCTCGACCATGAAAGGGAGGCCAGTATTTAAACGAGACTTAATTTTCTAATTATGAGTGGTTGTTTGTTTTGTGAGTAATAAAATAATTTAAAAATAATTTTTAACGATACAATAGCGACGATTATTTAAAAAAAAAAATTTGTTAGGCTTAACATCGATGAAAATTCAACGCGAAGTAGGTTAACGATATACAGTACTAATATACTAATTATATGGGATATACTAATACACTACACTAATAATGTACTGTATTTTTTTATTCTTTTCGGTTATCCGATTTTTTCAGTTATCCGACCAACCTGAGATCCCAATTGAGTCGGATAATCGATGCTCTACTGTATTTTGTGGATTTCTTTTATCACATTCCTCATCAATACTTTGAAAAAATGTTAAAATATATATGATACAATTACTGAAATATCACATATATGCATTCGATTTCCAAATAATATAAAATTGTAATTACTAAATTGAATATTTTCAAGTTCGTTTGTTTGGTTTCGTAAAAAACTTCTCCATAAGGAATAAAGATAGGCTATATGTTAGAAATTAATTTTGTTTGACTTCTTAGTGTAATATATTTTTAGAATTTATTGAATGTGTTCTGTCAAATTTCCATGTCATTATTATTACAATAAGCTTAATATTATTTAAAAAATAAATAAAAAATTGTCAGAAAATTAAAATACAGAGTAAACTTAAGGTGCTTATTAATTATTCGTTATATCTACATTTTTGGCTTTTCTAACAAACTAAGTTTATATTTTTTTTGAACATTATTTATTCTTACATTATATGAGACATAAATTTTAATTTCTTGATACACTCACCTCATAAGCATAAACAAAAGTATAGTCATTTTCAGATGACGAAACTCTTACAATATTTAAACACTGAAAACCTTTGAACAAACATTAATTGATTTATTTATTTATCTAACAAGCTAATAACATATTTATGTTTGGTGTGAGATCAGCCTGGGGTACAGGGTAGGTTGTTACGCCTGTATCACATACTAGGCAGCTAGTCGGTGAGAACAGTTCTCGGTCGTCCAAAGAACGGCTTTTCCCAAACGTAGGGAAACGAGTGGCGGAGGGTCTTTTGTTAAGCCGAATATTTAAGGTGGAGGTTGGCGATGGCGAAATCACCTTCCTACGTCAGGTTCCCGACACCAGTTTGTCAATTAAATTCCGCGGACAAACACGCGTATGAGATCTGATTCGGACTCAAATTAAGTGACATTTTAATTATAAATTAAATAACAATAAATTTAATAAAACATAAGAAAATATAAAGTAATACAAAATATCAAATGAAAGAATGATATAAATCGAGAGATATATGGACTTATACTATACCCGATTCGCGATCGAGAGAGAGAGCTCACAAAATCGTTAGAAACATACAACCTGTTTTAGTTGTCGTTCGTCTTCTTCTCTGTAGGCAAAAGAACTTTGGAGATAAAGTTCATTTCCTTCTTTCCATGGGAGATAGTTGGGTGCACAAAATCAAAGTATAACTTCTAAGTGCTAACTCTGGAATTATTCTATGTGACTCGTCTAAGGGCGTTAGTCATCAGGAGGAAAATGTGTGGAGTTTGGACACTTCCAGCTATGTCGCTGAACTCCCCGAATTCAGACAAATTTCCTCTATGTGTCACGATTTACGACCAATCATCATGCAAAGATTCCTCCGTGAGAACGGATGGAAAGGGGGATATGTGAGGGGTAAACATTTCCCATTAAAGCGAGAGTTTTCGCAGATAAGGGAAAAACAGAGGATGTTCTAACTTCTGTGAAAGGAAGTAACATCTGTTATCTATTTTTCCCACTCTAAAACGTCATTTTTCTCATCCAAACGAAATAATATTTTATAACAAAATATTAACATTATTAATAAAATCACTATTTTAGCCCAGGGGCCCTTCAGGTCTCACATTGGTGAGAAAGGTTATAAGCCAAATAAAAAAAATTAAGAAATGTCACATTTAAATCTGTAAACAATTCCTGAAATTAATATGTTTAAATTAATAATAAAAAGCCAGTTTATAGCAAACCTGATTTTTATTTTAAAATATTAATTTCTTAATTTGTTTTAATATGATATTTGTTAAATTTCTCTTTGTGTAACTTATAACGTTTTGCACCTAACACATACAGTTATAAATAACATGTCATGTATAAAAATATAGAAAATGAACTTTTGATAACTTATTTTTTAGATTTTTATACTATTTTGAAAAATTTGTTTCAATGATTATTTTTAATATTTTTGTTTAGTATACCTGCATTAATAAAAAGAAAAGAAAACATCGCGCCATTCTCCGTTGAAAACGAACAAGGATTTCATTTATAACTTAATTGTTATTAATGGAATTTTTTATTTAGACATTCCTTTGAAAGGAGATATAATATCAACGATCCTCATCATAATTTAGTATATAAAAATTTCACTCATGTTTTAAGCTTTTTGTTAAAACATTATCATAAAAGCATTGTTTATATTTACATTATGAACATGCTGTTAAATAATTAATGTAATTACGTACATAATTAGATAATGTAACTTACTTTGAATACCCATTTTATCAAATATATTTCGCTTTGAAAATCTTCGCATCTAACAACAATCCCTTTAAAGAAACAATTCGATTTGACAATTGGTGCAATTACCAGTCGACCCCTCTATAACACTGTTGATTATTCCGTTTTACATGAATTCCATGTTGTATGAGTCACTTAGATTTTACAAATACGTGAGTCATTAAGATTTTACACGTATTTGTAAAATCTTAATGACTCGTACAACATGGAATTCATATACTCAGGGAATAATCAACAGTGTTGTAGGGGGTCTCTTGTATATTATTAATTAACATTTCTTATTAACGTAACAATAGAAAATCAAGTGGTGCGTATAAAGGTGGATTCGGATGTCAGTTAATAGCTCGGAATAAACTGGATGCAACAGATTTTAAGAATTTAGTTTGAAAGAATACAGATATTAATAGTTTTTCTTAATAAACAAAAATACAAACATCAAACTTAATATGCCAAAAATTTTTTTCATCTACACAAATTTTTAATAACCAACAGTTTTGTAATGCATGACTCAGTTGAATAGATGAATATCTTTATCGTAGATCATACTTATAAATTATATGTTGATAAACATGCAATTATTTTATTTCAACACTGATATTCAATCCTTAATATTATAGCATAATACTTCACTGCCTTCGTAATATGGAATGATAGAACGTCCAGAAATGCAAAAAGAAAAGAAAAAAAAAAAAAGACGGGGCGGGACAAAAATTTGACCAGACACCATACTTTTCTTATTTCTATAATCGATTACAGCCGGGAATGTAATTACAATCGGATGATTGAAAACCCACCAAATGTATCGAATTTTTTACTGGTAATATAATATATCGAAAATTTATCGATTTCTTATAATTGGCTCAATCTAACGGCTTGATATATCGAATGATCTATCGCGAATAATGTTTTTGACTAAAGAAAAGTAATTAGTTCATTTGCAAGGCGAATTGCTTCAAAATCGCGAATTTAATGGAAAAGTATAAACTAAATTCGTGTCTGTCAGAATGTCGTTTACAGACAGATAATAATTAATTGAAAGTATATGGGTATTGCCGAAATACATTTAGTAATAATAATTTCAAATGCAAAAAGAAAAACATTGGCATTAAGTTACTGTCCTTGATAAAACGGTTTTCGTTTTAAAATTATCAAGGCTTTCTTTACCTTTAATGGAAACATTTTACATCGTTTTTTTATGAGATATTAACTTGTCCTTATCGATTAATTCTATTACAGACTATTTCTAACGATTCATATGATTAATTAAATTTTAAATACTAAACAATTTCGCGTCTAATAATTCTGTAGTCTACTACTGAAAAATTCACAAAGTAATTGAAGAATATATTAAAATCTTGGGATGCAAACAAGGACGAAAATTGAAGACATTTTTACTTCATTTCAGTACAATCTTGAATTATTTTGCCAGTTTATAAATATATTTATTGTCTTGTTCATCTGTATTATCGATTTATAAAATCCCTGGAAGTATATTTACTGAGCAAGAAAGAAAGATTTCATAGTTTTTGTAGGTCAAGTTTATGCGCCAACTGAAATGGGCTGGAAGGCTGGAACTCGTTTATCCCTCAATAATTTTTTAAGTGGGACGGGCCCCAAAGTTAAAGGGGAAATCAGATTAATTATTAATTAATGCACATATCTGTTTTCTGTTGCCGACAGCTACGTGTGTGCATGGAGTAATAGTATAATGCGCACCATCATATTTGTAAATAACGTCTACTTCACTTGATTTGCAAGTGCAGTCATCTTTGATTACTTATAGCTACCGAAGATAGAATAAATAAAGTCTTTTACCAAATATGATGTCAATACCATAAACACGTTTCCAAGGAGCGTTTATTTAGAGAACATTGGCTACGTTTTGCAAACAGAACAGTTCTGGAGCAGAAAAATACTCTGCTGCTCCAGAACTGTTCTATTTGCAAAACGTAGCCAATGTTAATACTTTTATACGACGAATTCTATTAGTTGAATTCGTTATTATCGGATAGTCTGAAACCATACGCCTGTCAAACATAACGAATATCGAAATATTCTTCTTAAGTCTACCAATTTTGTAAATATTCGTTAATTGTTTATCGGAAATACAGAAAAGTTACTTTTATTAAGAATATTCGCTTGTGCGAATTTACCAAATATAGTCAAGACTAGACAGTCTGAACTATCAATTTCCATTTTTAGGATGTACAGTATTTCCTTTCTTCAGTAGAATCAGACACTTTATAAAAACATTCTTTCTAATCCCAGATGTATGGCAAGCTTACACGTAAATACAAATAAATTAGGCTACATGAGTTATATGAATATTTATACATAATTATAAATTATTTATAAACATTAGCTGAGAAAATATAAAGATAAATTATTTTAATATTAATGTTCGTAAAAAATTGATTTAATTAAAACATAGGCCTAATTAATACGACAAATTCATTATTCTGTGAGTATATCCTAAATGAATGCCTTATAACAATTTGTTTTTTATATTTTGGACAAACTGATTACTTGAAAAGCTTACGAGGTATATTGAATAATTGTTTCCAAAAAATAAGTTATTTATTGGAAATATCGTTTAAAAAACCGATGCCAAAAGTTGGCTAAATAGTCACGCGGTAAAATTAAGATGATTGGCCTATTTTAACTTGAGATCGACAGTGGACAGTGTTTCTGTCTTGTTTTCAGTCATCATTTAACTAGATAACATTGATATGTGTTATGAACCGTCAGCTGCAAAATGTTTTTCACATTTGCAGAAAAGTTCGTCTCACCCGTAACACTCAATTCTTGTAGTATTAATGTTAAGCATTATTTATGAATTGTCAATTACAGAAAATATGAATAAGTTTTTTGCATACATATCAGTTATTTTCATTTTTGGATGTCATTACCTTTCTTCAGCAGAATGAGACTTAATTATACTTGGATTTTTGCACTACTTTCATTGCGACAATTTCATTAATACTATTTTATAAATTTTATAAATGGTACAATTAGCATGTAGTATAGATATAGTTAAGTCAGCATTATATAATAAAAATCATTCAAATTATTAAATTTAAATTAAATTTTGCCATTAAATTATTGAATTATGAGCAATATAAGTAAACCTAGTGGACTAGTCCTAAATGCATTCGGTAATACGAATGTTTCTGTACACAATGGCAACAGGAAATTTACGTTAAACACTTATAAAGCATGAAAGAGCAGATCAGATCAGGATCTTATATGCTTATCGACTCAATTTGATATTTATTTTCACATTTTCACTTCGCGGTCCTTCTCTGTTCTTTCTCCGTTATTTACACGTGTAGGACATTTCATTGTCATCCACATTTGATATCATCACTTATCACATACTGCCATGACGCTTATCCGGTTATGCCTATGCGGTACCGGAAATGTACTGTACGTTTTATATGTACCTAAATAAAAGATTGTGTGTGTGTGTGCCATGACGTTCATGTCTGTCCGTTTCAACTGTCAAGAATTAACGCGATTGGCGAAGCGTAGTGACAGCGAGCCAATAGAGAGCGGGTCGTTGCCATAATGCGGTTTGCGCGCCAATTTTCGTACGTGCGATAATTGAGCCGAATAGTTTGGCCGAATAGTTTGGCCGAATATTGGGCTATTCGGCCACGCTCCTGGCCGAATATTCGGTATTCGGTCTGAGGCCGAATATACTATTCGTTACAACACTAATTTAAATTCATTAACTAATTTAAACTTTTTAATATTGTTTTTCTGAATTTATAATTTCACAGCACATAGTAGTACAGTGGAGCATCGGTTAACCGACCGTTCTAGTCGGCAAATTTCAAATGTCCGCTAGTGATGCGGCGCTACAATATTTGGCTATGTCTTGGCTACTTTAATATTATTTTTGTTAAATTTTTGCGTGTTTTAGCTGGCAACATTGGCTCGACCATGAAAGGGAGGCCAGTATTTAAACGACTTAATTTTCTAATTATGAGTGGTTGTTTGTTTTGTGAGTAATAAAATAATTTAAAAATAATTTTTAACGATACAATAGCGACGATTATTTAAAAAAAAAAAAATTTGTTAGGCTTAACATCGATGAAAATTCAACGCGAAGTAGGTTAACGATATACAGTACTAATATACTAATTATATGGGATATACTAATACACNTATCGCTCTAATCTCATAATACTCGCTCATGATACTTTCGATTCGTCACTTTTCCATCGTAGAGTTCCCATTTTACAATTACGTGACTCAGCCTGGTGATAACGGAGAAAAGAGACTATCTGTCTCTTTTCTCGTTTTCTCCGTTCTGACGTCGATATAAGTCACAGTTATGATTTCACAGATTCTAGACAGCTTATAGCTCGAACGGCCCCAGACTTTCGCCCGTGCACGCTAAGTGACTTTCCTTACAAGCATTTAGCTTTCCGAAGTCTGTGACAACAATTGTTTGGCATTGACGGCCGCGAATTTCGCGGCAATAAGCTACTTCGACTCGTTCGATTAAGTTATCGACTCAATTTGATATTTATTTTCACATTTTCACTTCGCGGTCCTTCTCTGTTCTTTCTCCGTTATTTACACGTGTAGGACATTTCATTGTCATCCACATTTGATATCATCACTTATCACATACTGCCATGACGCTTATCCAGTTATGCCTATGCGGTACCGGAAATGTACTGTACGTTTTATATGTACCTAAATAAAAGATTGTGTGTGTGTGTGCCATAACGCTCATGTCTGTCCGTTTCAACTGTCAAGAATTAACGCGATTGGCAAAGCGTAGTGACAGCGTTCCAATAGAGAGCGGGTCGTTGCCATAATGCGGTTTGCGCGCCAATTTTCGTACGTGCGATAATCGAGCCGAATAGTTTGGCCGAATATTCGGCTATTCGGCCACGCTCCTGGCCGAATATTCGGCTATTCGGCCACGCTCCTGGCCGAATATTCGGTATTCGGCCTGAGGCCGAATATACTATTCGTTACAACACTACTAAAAATACTAGATTAGATTTGAAATATTTTGAATTTTTGTTTGATATAAGACCAGCATCAATAGCACAAAATTTCTTAAAGAAATCTACCTACAAATTTAATTAACAACATTTATGTTTTGTGTGAAAGACTGTTTTTGTATCGATAACAGCATATAACTTATTAGTAAATGGTTGTAAATAAATAAAATGGGAATATAATCTTTCCTATAAAGTAACCATAAAAGGTCTTAAATTGATGTATAAAATTAAAATAGTACGAGAATAATCAAGTTAAGAAATAAAATGGTTGTGAGAAAATACGAAATTTTACAGTAGAGTATTATACAAATTTAAATATTAGTTAATAATAAATCATTGTTTACTTTATATGTATTTTCTTTGAGTTTTCATTTATTACATACCTCAGTAATATTTAAGTTTCGTTAAATATTCCGTTTTATTTTTACATTTAAAGAAATAAAATATATTCGTTTTTAGTATTATTTTTATATTATCTTTTTTATTCAAAAAAATTAAAAACATTACAATAACCGACCACTAATCAATGCTCTATATTCACATTTATATTCTCGATGTTATTTTCAATACTTCTTTTTCAATCTAAACCTTTATGAAAATTCTTCATATCTATTTTTCTTTTTCTTGTTTCTTGAAAAAAGAAATGTTTAGATGTCTTTCTGTTATTATGATAGCAACAGAGAGCAAAATTAGATGTTCCACATGCTTCTCTACATTGAGGTCCACAGGCGTTACAATTTGAATTGCAAGTATTAATACACAAAATTAACAGAACGATACCAAATGCGGTGATCATAGCGGAAACTACAAATACATAATAAAATTGAAAATTATTATTCATTTTAATATAAATTATAAATATTTGATTACCATTTATATTTAATGGCGTTTAAAAAATTATTAAGAATGAATAATAGTATTTTAATTACAAAGTTTTTTATTGCCATGAATAATGTTTAATAGCAATTTTATAAAAGCAAATACAAAACAAAAGAAATGTGCAAGAAATAGCAAACTGTACGAAAGTAGTAGACAGCCTTATTTGCAATAAAAGTTATATTGAATTGAAATTACTTTATTTTTTGTAGTCGATCGTACAAGCTGAATCTAAAATACTTTCGAAACATTGTTTAGAGTTCTTAATGGTTTATGCAGTTTTTTCCACTGAAGAAATTATTTTTCCTTTGCAAAATTTTTTGAATAAAATTTAGTTCTGGACTATGGAATGGATAAAAAATTAAAGAATTATTTTGGTAATTGACACGATCCTAAACATATTGTTTCTTTAAATAGAATGGATGTTGTTTAATCTTAAAAATGGATATTGAACTCTTGTTCTTTCGACTTTCATGTCGATGTGTCACTGGAAAATTAACATTATACGTACAATTTTGAATTTAGAAATATATAGTTTATGTATTTTGTCAACAAATAATCCATTTCCAGAAATCACTGTTTAGAATGATTTTTGGCTTTGATCACTGATACAATGTTTCGGAATTCCGGGCAATCTTCTAGAAATAACTTGAGTATTTAGTTGGTTTCTTTGATTAACTGTTACGATTATGTGCTTCATCGCCTCAATTCGATACTACAGTTTATACTATCGAAATATTTGCAACAATTTAGTATTTTATATCTATTGATCATTTAGCCATTATAGGGAGAATGCTATCATAACTCTCACAGATTAGTTTTCGTATCAATTCATTAACTGCTATGGAACAATTTTCTATATTCGAAACAGAACAAAAAATTTTTAAAAAATTTTTTATTCTAAAAAATTTAAAACCAGCGTATGATTTGGTGCAACGGATTTATTTAATTTTTCAATAATGATGTGGATTTTGAGTGTTTTAGCACTAATATTCAGTCATCCATTTCTTAATATAATTACTTATATTAATATATATATAATAAGAATAAGCAAAGGTAACTGATAGAAAAATAGCCATACTAAGCTTTGTAGAAGTTTTCTGGCGTTTTATTATGGAATTTTCAAGATTTTTTATGAGACAATGTACTTTAGTTTTTTGGTGATAAGAAAAATAATCAGCTATTTCGTTAATTTGTAACCACAAAAAACAGCTCCTTCCCAACAGTCTAATTTTGTTCTACATTACAGCTGATATGTCAGACAATTTTCTTTCCCTCTTAATTAAATTAAAATTTTTCAGCCATTAACCAATGAGAAATTTAGTTTTAAAGTCAATATAAATGAAATAATTGCTTATTCCTACAACCTTTACACATTACTACAATTTTTTTTTCTTATCTTGTAAATAAAAAAATTAAACTCTTTTAAGAGAAAATTATAAAAATTTTTATAAATGAAAATGACAATATAATATAATATCCTTCTCTTTATGTTTTCAATACTTTAAACATTTTAGATAATGTACAAAATGTACAGTACAAGCATATACACCAGTAATATTCAGCTGTTACAGTTATCTATCTCACACCTTTATGCAAGTTATGTACCAGATTTACGGAATTACATTATATTTTTATTATTTATTAAAGATATAAATATTATTATTCAAGCAACGAATAAATTCTATTATTTTTCGATAGATTTAATAAGTTTTCTAGAGAGTAAATTTTTTCTATCTTTTTGTTTGAGAATTGAGTTTTTAAAATATAATCTTAAAAATGTACCAATCTTAAATGAATAATTATAATTTTTTTCCTGTTATAAAATCGTAAGGCGTTCCATTTCATTTTGTTTATTTTAGCCTAGATTTAGATGCAGCATAAAGGATTATTATAGAAAATTCATATTTTCCCAATTATCAATGAAAAATATTAAGTTTTAGTCTAAAGTAAAACTATAAATGTTCTTTTACAATCCTTTATGTTGCTGCCTCTAAAGTTAGGCTAAAATAAACAAAAGAAAATGGAATGAATTAAAATAATAATAATAATAATAATAATTTATAACTGGAATGTGAACACAATTTAAAAATTGATGATTATTAGCAGTGGAAAAACTGAATCACTGCGTAGATTACAATAAACTTGTCACTTATTACTAATCAGTGATTTATTTTCTTTTAAAACAACAAATGAAATCACTAAAAAAACAAAAGGATTTGTCACTATTAATCATTAAATACACGTATACTCTGAATTCTTACGTTAAGAATGTAAAATTTAAAAATAACCTTCTGATAGTTAAATTTACATTACTTAAATTAATTTATAAAATAAAGTCTGATTGCAAGTGTTTCTAAAACGAAAATATAAGTATACCTGCTGGCAACTTAACAATTTGTCCAAGGGTAAAATGTATCTTTTCAGTATTGCCCGAATGTATGCATGTGGTGCTTGCTTGTTCCAACTCTAAAATAACCAATGAATAAAAATCTAAGCAGAGACATAAGATTGATTTATTTTTAAAATGCATGCCACGGTAATAATAAATTAATGCATTTTGTAAAATATAGATGAATTATTCAACATAAGTGACATATGACAATCGCACCGAATTCAGCGGAAATGTGTAAATTTTTCAAATATCAGATCATGATGCAAAATCAAGAAAACGATCTTCAAGAATTATCTTGCGACAAACGATGCTAATGTCTCTTTAAGAGTAAATATAATGTAGTCTACTAAGTGATAGAGTACAGCAGAAATGTCTTATTCTCACGAGCAATTCTGTACCTTACATTTTTATACCTTAATTTTTACCAAAAATGTAAGGTTTATACCTTACATTTTTGTATTACATTCTGCAATGCTGTCTTTATCATTACAGTTAGAGATTTTTTAATGTTGTGCTAAATGTCTATTGATTCCTTTCGGAGGTTGTAACCATGGGACATGCGTACACTCATGCAATGTTAGAAAGATCTTTCTTCTCCTGGACAGAAGTTCAAGTGAATATGACAAATAATATCTAAATTATGATTTTAACAAATATTAAAAATGAGATTTGAAATAAATGATGATTCTTTTAAAATTATTTACCGTTTGTTTATATAACAATTAAAAAAATACTTATGAAATCAATATTCATTTGTTTAGTTTGTTGTAATATCTGCTGTTTCCACTGTACTTTTGTTTATATTTTTATTATTAGTTCGTTTGATATTTTGATATTCTTTTTCGTTACTTTTTTGTTTTACCTTCTTTAAAGAGTTTAATTTTTAGAGGAAGAAAGGAAACTGGCATTGAATCAATGAACGTAGAATTTTCTCTCGCTATACCGAATGCAGTCACTGATATATGAAAAACTTAGTCAAGATAAGAACTTTCGATAACTTAATTCTTTTTTTAAATCTATCTTTGATAACACTACATTAATTAAATTTATCTATAACTACTTGAAGATGGATATGACGGAATTAAATCGTCAACCAATACTAATTTTAAAGTTTTCTAACCTATCTCATTAGATATGGAGTAAAAATGAATGTGTTTCAATTTCTTCCATGTTACATAAATTTATTAAAATTAAAATTATGTGATCATAATATTAAAATTCGAATCTTGTTTGAATTTCAACACACATTAAATTTGCTTGTAATGAACTTTTAATTTTATAACTTCAATAAAAGTTATAAAAATCTATAACAACTCGATTTTCTTTTTTATCTATCATTTCAATTAAGATAATATGTGTCATATAATAAGTAAAAAGCGTCAAGTGAAAATTTCTCTATCTTTTTGCGGACTATCTACGATCGCTTCATCCTTATAAAATGAAGAAATAAGTAAAAACTAAAGTTATTTATTTTATTTATTCTTTTCTTCAAAACGTTATATATTTCAACAAAAGACGAAAAACTTTCTTTGTGCTCAAAAAGCAGAAAGAGGCAGCAATAAAAATAACAGCCTTGTTTCTTACCATTACCGTATAACTAAACTATTCTAGGGTTCTTGTTCCTCTTAAATGGAACTAGTTATTCATACTGCCCTCAGAGAAACTGGTTATTCATACTGCCCTCAGAGAAACTAGTTATTCATACTGCCCTGGCCAGATCCCATTGTGCATGAGATTTTTCCCATAAATTAATGGGTATAATTTGAGACCAGCCTCATATAATCCAGTTGTAATAAAACCCTAATATTAGACTAACTTTATTCTTGAAAAAAAAATGTTCTAATGCATTTACAATGTAAAATGACAAGTTAAAATGAAATGAAAAGAACATAATAACAGATAGTCATTAATTTTATTATCGTGTTCACATAGCTTCTGTGAATAAATTTTTATAAATTGTAATGATCAATTTCATCCTATACGCAATACATTACAAAAAAAAATCATTTTAAGTTGTAGACTAGCCGGCACATTAGGGCCTATTTACAACAAATTTGTCAAAAATCTCTTTACGTTCGTTTAATGACAAATATTAAAGGTAATTTTACAGTTTATTGCTAGTTTGTGATTTATTTTATCCCGATTTACCCTATAGTAAATCAATATTTAGGTGATTCTATTAATACGAAAATATTTAGAGAGAGAGCAATCACTAATTTTTTAGGTAGCAATTACAGTTTTCAAAAAATCGCAATGTCTAAATGAAACGTGTTTAATACAGGGAATGTATTTGAATGTAGGATCGAGTAACATTCGATTATGTGAGCTGTTTGCATTACATTAAAACAATAATTTGAATACTAATAATGAAATGTTACGTAATTGAATAATCGCGAGTGATATACATGGATAAGTGTTTAGCTTGCACTTTTTCTCGTCTCGATACCTTAATAGGAATTCGTTATTTTCTTACTTTAAATGTATAAAAATATATGTATAAAACACACACAAACACACCTACAAACACACATATATAATGGATATAGCCTACATTAGAGTAAAAAAGTAATTTGGATATTTCAAAATATGTGTCAATCTATTGTAATGAAACAAACAATTAAATTGAGTTAATGTTTAGTATGCAATAAAACTCGAACAAAGATCAGCAATTAACGGAGAAATCATAGTTCTAAAGTTTATTTATTGACGAATGTGTCGGAAATTTTATATTTAATTATACTAATTTAAATGTTTAAAGCAATGATTCATTCAACTCATTTCACTCAACAAATATGTGAAAGAAAAGTCATTAATAAACATTTTGGACTAAGCAGTTTAATACTTATTAAAATGAAATGTTGCTAACCAAAATTATAATAATTAGTTATTTGTTTGTTATATTTTATTATTAAATAATTATCTTAAAGCCTATAAAACATATTATAACATACAGATTTTTCATTAAATTATTTTAAAAAGTTCAAGATTATTGAAATTTTTATCAAATGCAAAACAATTTAATAATATTTAAATATTACCAAATTTTTATATTAATTTTAATAATTTTTTTACATAAAACACATAAATGAATTTAGAAACTAGAGCATATGTTAGGGACTTCATGATGATAGTCTAAATTATATTTATAATTATATATTTGGATTTATATCTTATTTACGAATTATAATTACGAAATTTTAAGAAAGAAATAGTTCACGCGGTTTAATACTTGGGACCTTAATTCAATTATCAGTGATAATTATAAACATATACCACGTAGCCTTTACTTCCAATAAAAGATGTTTTAAGAAAATTTATTTAATACATTTTAAATTTTAATACAATAATTAATTCAAATTAAGTTAATAACACTTAACTAAAAAAATAACATTAAAAACTTAATTTCGAATTAAGTATTATAAATAAAATTATTTTAAAGCTCTCATCCATACCTGTTAATAAAATCTTGTTGGGGTTAACAACAAAATTAGATTATATATAATGTTTTATATATGCAATTTTAATAAATTTAAACTTTACTTGTGCTATTCGGTTATATAACTTCTGTAATAAAAAGTTTTAGAAAAGAGAATTGAAAATGTTATAATCATATCCAGGTCAAAAGAATAAAGCATTATTTTGCAAACTTACTTTGAATATATCACTTTCCGGCAATGACGACAATATTTTAAAAGCTGAAGTGCAACATTGAGTTAAAGGTTCTTTTAACTACAAATTAATCATGCAAACAATCAAATTAAATACCGGATTTTATAACAGGCATTCACATCTCTAAACATTATAATTAATAAAATAAGATTTTTACACAAAATATAAAAAAAAAAAAAACTTCCAACACTTGTCTTGTACAGTACTGTACTGTACATCTAGTGCAAATAATTATATTAAACAAAGACGATTTTATCTATTTAATATATTTATTTAACGAGATAAAGGTTTAATAAATATTTTTCAGTCAATAAATGTGATTTATGTTATCAAAGTTACTTCCTTTTGCTTAAAGGTCAATTGAAATTCTAAGTAATGACGTCATTTATATATACATATATTTATTTAATGTTTATTAAGATTAAAGTTAAATTGAATATTGAAAATAATAATTTAGGTTCTTACGAATTTAATCTTTATAGTATTTTAAATTTATAATTTTATAATACGTTTAATTTGTAGTACGAGTAATTCAGTAATATTTTTATTGTAAATAAAAATGAAAATTAAAAAACGAACAGAATTTATATAGATAATTTGTTACAAAATTTATTTAGAGTTATCTTAAATCGATAACATCACTACTATGATTTTTAAAATTTTTCTAAATTTGTGCTGTCGCAGAAAAAAGTTATATATATTTCTATAATTAAGTGTATTTTTCTATTTTTATTCCTATAATGTTTATATAATAAAGATTATAAATAATAATATTGCAAGTAAGCAAAATGATATTAGATTATCACAAGCTAACCTATTTTCGTTTTAGCTCTCTTTCGTTCTCTGTACACTTTTGGATAAACAAAACGTCTTGAGTATCTATAGAAGTTACCTAGATGTAATTATATTATATACATATAACAATATTGTATATCTTATCTTATATCAAAGACCATTTAAGATTGCCATTTAAGATGCTCATTTTTATATTTATTTATCTTATTTACGGTAGGAAAAGTCTATGACAATAGATTTTTTCCCTCATTAATAATAAAATAATAAAAATCCCGAACAAATGTTTGTAAGAAAATTTTCTTATCCTTGGTTACTTTCGTAATAACCAATTTTTTTTCTTTTGAATAATGACATATTCAATTATAGCAATGTATTGTAATTTAACTCAACATTTTAATTTCAGTACACGAGTACTTCTCTGAAAAGTATTTCGAAAATTATCAGTTGTTTATTCATTGATTTCCTTATTGATCCAATAACTTATTGATATCATTTCTGGTTCTTTTCGAAGAAGTTTGAACAATATTTATAGATTTTATTAACTTAAACTTCAACACAAAACACTGTTACCTTCATCAAGCCTATATTAGTAAAACAAAAAAAAAAAAAAAAAAACTAAAATGTTTTCTTTCCAATAAACGGGAGTAAAACTAAATCGCTCTTTAGATTGCGAAATTTGATTCTTGTGTATTTATTCTCTATTGAAAAGAAATGTTTGTAATTGTTTACTTAATTGTTAAATACTTTGTAAGACCAACTCGAAAGCAGATGTAGAATTATTTATTATTTTAATATGTTTGATATATTATAACGTTAATCTGAATTAAAAGTCACATAATAAATAATCCCATATTGAATTCGATACGAATCTGTCACAAAATTTCTCTAGTGGGGTTAATAATTATTACTAGATTAAATAAATAGTATATTAGTTATTTACTTATTTTCAAATATAAAGTCTTATTAAAGTAAAATAATAAAAAGCATCAGATAACATTCCCACTTAACATTACATTTATACATACATTAAATAATATGTTAAGTTCTAATAAATATAAATAATTATAAACATATACCACGTAGCCTTTACTTCCAATAAAAGATGTTTTAAGAAAATTTATTTAATACATTTTAAATTTTAATACAATAATTAATTCAAATTAAGTTAATAACACTTAACTAAAAAAATAACATTAAAAACTTAATTTCGAATTAAGTATTATAAATAAAATTATTTTAAAGCTCTCATCCATACCTGTTAATAAAATCTTGTTGGGGTTAACAACAAAATTAGATTATATATAATGTTTTATATATGCAATTTTAATAAATTTAAACTTTACTTGTGCTATTCGGTTATATAACTTCTGTAATAAAAAGTTTTAGAAAAGAGAATTGAAAATGTTATAATCATATCCAGGTCAAAAGAATAAAGCATTATTTTGCAAACTTANTACGTCGGACGTTCAGCCTCCATCCTGAAAGCCTAGCCATAGAAGTTTGACAATGAAGTTTGGAACGTCGAGCATAATTCCACTGACGTTCCAAACGCCATTGTCAAACTTCTAGGCTTACAGGATGGAGGCGCTGAACGTCCGACGTACACGTTTACGCGTTGAAAACGTCGGCCTCAACCTCGTTAATGTTTACAGAACGCACTCATAATGAGGAGAAAAGATTTTTGATTTTACGTGTGCTGAATTGTAAATAAAGACATAATAGCCAAAAATTATTTTTAAATATTTAATCAAAAATATATACAATGCAAATGAAGCAGACTTTATTTTCGTGCAATCCTGATAACACTCAGCCCATATGTTTAATCGGAAACTGCTAAAATAGCCTACTTAAATCACTAAAGAAACTACTACAGTTCTTTGCAGTGTTAATATTTAAGGCAAGAAACAATAAATTCTAGTAATTTAAAAAAAATCAGATTATTTAAGGGTATAAAACATCATTAGATTACTATCCGAACGCAATTTACCTGGATAACAACTGACACTTTTAACAACTGAATACCGTCGTTAAATAGAATATAAACTTGAAACAGAAAATTTTGTTGATAGAAATTGTACAACACATTTGTGTGTTAACAATGTGTCTTTAAAACGTTAAAATATTATTCCTTTCTGCAAATAAATTACTGATTCACCAATGCGACTAAATATTAACCTCAAAGAATTCTATTTGTTTTATTTTATTCATTTATGTTTGTAGGCTGTTTTATTTGTTATTTATATTTCATATTTTTAACATATGATTGTCAATAAAGTGAAAAAAAATTAAAAAAAACATAAAGAGAGCTAATGGGAATATAGTTGATAGCATATTGAGTATTCTTAAAAAATTAAAAATTTCGCCGAAAGTATTTACATTAAAATATATTAAAGCTGTAAAAATACCTTAATTTTTCATTGTTCACAACACCAGATACAGTCCAAAACAATTTTTTCTTACGGAAACGATCTTTTGTTTGACGCTACGCCTCCACAAAAAATGCAAAATGAATTTAAAAAAAGTATTCTGGTGATTCTGCCAATACCATAATTCAGAATACAATTGAGTAAATTTTTAAAATATTTAATTTTTAGTCATCATAAAACGTTTTTCATCCATTTTTCATTTTTTTACGTGGAGGCGTAGCCTCAAATAAAAGGTTTCTACGTAAGTGAAAATTGTCTTCAATTGTGTTGTGAGCGATGGAAAATGAAGACATTTTGTAACTTTAATATATTTATATAATTTGTATTTATATAATTGTATGTATTCTCTTGTCCTCAATTAGTTATATCAATTAACTTACACAAGGAATCATATCTAACTTAAGGCAAAGTATAGAAGTAATTTTAAATGTATGCAAGAATTTTAAGAATGTTAACTGATAGTCTAAGTCAAATTGATATTAATTTATTTTTGAAAGAATTTCCCTACATATATTGGCAATGCGGAGTCAAATATTTGAAAAGATGATCGAGAATTGTTTTGAAAAAGGTAGTTTCCAAAAAATAGGTACTGAGATAACTAAAAATAAAATTGTCCATTTGGGAGGATATCATAAGTAATACTCTAGATCATTTTACAAGGGAAGAAATCACAAGTTTACGCTTGACAAATTCCAGTATCTATACTTCTATCTATACCAGTAATATACGAAATTGATACTGAAGAAGACTTTTGCAGAATTATTTGATGAAAGTAAAGAAAATCAGCATGAAGATAGTCTAGATCCTTCTAATAAATTCTCAGATGAGAGAAACTCTGTATGACGTACTATACTTGAACAGATGTATTGAGTTTCGAAAACATGAATTTGATCTTTACATTAATGATAATTTTTGATTATTATTAAGAAATTATTATTATTATAATTAATAAGCTTTTATGTTAATTATTAAATTTTATTTTTAAATGCTTTTATTATTTTAAATTGTTTTTAAATAATGGGATAAAATTAAAATTTCTACTAATTGTAATCTAATTATCCTTACTTTCACCAGATAACGTTATCACTTTGTCAGCTAATCTTAAAAGTGGCACCTACTAGGCCTACTTTTACGTAAAACAAATTGTAAATAGCTTTTATAAACTAATTTTTAGTTTTATCTGTGTAAATTACAAAAATTTAAAATAAAAACTTTATGCTATATAAAACTGTGGAAAATATTATTTTATTTATTTCTGTATTATATCTTGTTTAAATTTCATTACATAATTTATATCATGCTTATCAATTATAATTACTTATTCATTATAATTATGTAACACTATATCTCAAATACAACAATTATTTACTGGATTATTTTATTCATAAAACCAATTTATATATTAAAACTTATAATAATTTCATAATTTTCCATATATCTAATGATTTTAATAACAAAACGAACAACAATGAAACATTTTTTTAATATTAATTTTATTTGACATTTTATATTATTATATTTATTTTTAAAACTTCAGAACTTTCTATATTTATTTATTGAGAATTTCTTTAGTTTTTATACCTTAAATGTAAGCTAAACTTTAAGTCATGATTAATACATACTTTTTATCTCACATCAGTTATACATTTTAAAACAAAAATATGACTACTTTATTGGCTATTTTCGACAGGCATTTGGCAAATTTTGGTGACTGTTGATTTAAAATAACCAGTAACCCGTATCTTCCACACGTTCATGTATTGGTGTATTGGTCGTTCTTGTGCGTAAGAAAATGTAAAAAAACTATTTTCTTAGATAAGATGCTTAATGGTTTATTGATATATAATATAAATTAAAATGTAAAATACCAACAGCCATCATACGTTGAAAAAGCTAAATTCCTCTTTACATCTCAAACTCGTCTTTTATCTCTGGAGATGCGAAGGTAGAGTGAAGATCTTATTGCCGTTCCTTCCCAATTCCGTCCCGTAGAGTTGGTTTCTTGTGTATCACGACTCGATGTATTAAATCAGATTCGTTGGAAAGCACACCTCCACACTCAAATTGAATATATGTACAGTTTATTTACAGTTGTAGAAAGTACAAGTTGGAAAACATAGTGTATGTACAGGATAACCATGCGTAGTGAATTCACGTGCCAGATTGGCGTCTGGGAACTAATAACCTTTGGAGAGACCTCAGTCAGATTGTGGAGTCGGCTCAACTGCACGGTCGGTCCGGTCTCAGCACTAACCCGTCCCTGAGAAGATCAACAGAGGAGAACACTCTCTCTTTACGCTCAGCGGGCTTCCCAAGTGCCTGAGACAACCGTGTATCAGTCTCTTGCCCTTCTCTCCTTGACTCTCGTTCGCCCCGCAATTTAAGGGATTTTGGAACGGGAACTTCCGACCAATCACAACCCTTTTTTATGCCCGAACAGCTTACACTCAGGTCCGCCGTCATCCGACGAGAGTGAAGCTTACACAAACGTCCGCCACTTGTTTACGTTCGTTTGTTTACAATATGGTAAATGTACTACCGTCTGACTGCAGGTGGGTCCAATTAACAAAGCCGGCGCTTCCTTTGTTTACCCTTGTTTACAAGTCAATACCTTACAAGTGGTATTACCCGACCGCACGTGGGTCCAATTGACAAAGTCGCGCCTCTTTTGTTCCCACTCTGCTAAAAGGTCACTACTTTACATCTCCCACCGACAAGGTTCAAACTGCGCTTTAACAAAAGCCTGTTTGACCTAAACATACACCATCACCACGCACCATAATTATCATTACACAAATCAGTTCTTACAATACATTTCCCCCTTTTTCTAATACAAGGAGCAGATTACTATAGACATTATTGTATACTAACAAATTATTTACCGTTATAAGTACTTAATATCTAGCAGACACATATTTACAGTACAATACTATCATTGACAAATTGTTCCATTAATCTATATTCAGAATCACCTTGTAGATATCACTTATATCTATCCGAAGGACTTGATACGAAATTTAATATGCCTTGTTCGTCTGATCTGGAGGTTCCGGATTATTCCTGACTTCCAGTCTGCATAGGACGTCAGCATTAGTGCGTTTTTTCCTTTTGCTGCGCCTGGGCTCGACATTGTATTTCCGTGACGCTAATGCCCGACGTGCCAATTTCGCACTATGAAGTGTACGGTCATTTTGCTGGAAGGGAGTGAGTACCTGACGACTACTACGTGCCCTGCAATATTTTTTTATATTACCCTTTTTATCCACCTTAGGGTTTGGACTATCTCCTTTGTTAACCCTTTCAATACAGTACACCAAATACACAAAAATTAAAGACAAGTAACATATTTATTTACCAATACACAAACACAATCGCTGCAGCAAGCTCGTAATCGCTTTTCTTAGAAACTTCATTGTAGGTACAGTACTTACACAAAAAGAGCTCTGATATCCAAAGTCGCATAAAGTCGCCGAATTTTTTTATTTCACTGATTTTCCTATAAGTTATATTACTGTCAGATGCAAAAATTAGATTGGATCAATTTTGGCAATTTTACTTACACTTATTTTAATTTTTCTTCATTGTAAGTTTATCTATAATTATTTATATGAAAATATCTATGATATTTTCATATAAATAATTATATTTTAGCTCATTCGTGGCACAGTGTGGCAGCGGGCCATAGTTTGGCGACTCCTGCAGTAGAGGAAAGCAACATTTCTGTCACTTCCCTTTGTATTTTCATAGAGTTTAAAATAAAGTATAAATAATCGAAATGTCACAATTACACAAATACATGAAACATTAGCCTGGGACTTGAATATACACTAGGGTAAAGACAATTCCCCTATATCTTCGGCCAATAGGGAATGTTTTATAGGGTTCAGTTATAATTTTTAATTTATGTGAATTATATAAAACTTCCAACAATCATAGGCTGATATGTTTCTGTACAAAATTTCAATTAGGAAATACAGTAATACTCATGTCGTAAAATGATTATGAAAAAGACTTGATATATTTATAATTTCATTGAAATAGTTTTTGTAAAATTGATAATGAATGAAATACCACTAATTTTATCTGTCAAACTGCGTTAGATGTTATCTATAAGGATAGGATTTGAAAACAAATGATAGACACTTAAATGTTCAAATTTAGGTTGAAATCATTGATGAAATCATATTCTGTCATTAATTCTAATATTTGATAAATTTCTTAAAATATTTTATATTAATTTCAATTATCAACGAATAGATAACATAAACGTACTTTGAAGTGTTTATATAGAGCAATATAATCAATATGTAAGACCATATAAATCCGTATTGGTTACCATAGTTCAAAACATAGGTGTAAGGTCATTGGTAATTCCGAGAAAAAGGATAATACTTGCCTTTGGATCAATGTATATATTTTAAAGTTCATCCGTTCTTATCATCTAAATTTATTATTGATTAAATTAATAAATGATTTAACTTAATATATTTTTCAGAAGCAATTAAATTTCGATTTGTAAAATATTCGATTAAAATATTTTTATCAATTAATTTTTTTTTTCAAATAATGAACTGATACAAAACTTGTGACACGAGCTCTGAAATTAACATTAAACAATTTCGAACGGTGGGAAAACATTAACACTTTCTTTTTATTGATATATTCATTTTCACTAAACATTTTTGCATCGTACTTACAAACGTCTAATCATTAGATAATTACTGACGTTTTACATCCTTCTTAAGAAGTAAACTAAAAATATTTAATGCAGTTTCGACCAGTTCTATAAAACAATATTCTAATAAGTAATATTGTTTGATGATTCAGATATTTGAACTGTAAAAAATATAGGAAAAATATAATTATTCTGTATTATACGACTTCCGTGTTTCGTCAAACTCTGACATTTTTAGTACAGTTTATTATTTATAATTGGGATGCAATTTGAAAGAATGTAGACCTATAAATTCCCTTTGTCTCACGTCTGTCTGTCTGTCTGTCCATCCTTAATTTCGAGAACACAGTTAGATAGATGAAAGGTAAGATAGATATGGAAATCTAAAGGGTAGAAGGCCCCCGATTAAGTATATATGAACTTCAATGCTAAACTGGAAGTCGCGTTATTTCAATTCACTTGAAAGGAATTATCTTTTTGTTTTTAGTTTTGTAATGCTTATAAGTTTTAAATTATTTATGATATGTTATAAATATAAATAATTTAACATTAAAAACACATATTTCTTTATTTTTAAACGAATTATTAAGACCAAAATTTATAGAGTTACTTGATAAGTAGTATGCTTGCACTTTATCAGTTTATGAAAGTTTTATTATCTGATTATTTTCATTAGATTGAATATTTTTTTTAGATTTTTGTTCATTTATCGGGCTCGATTTGTATAAATATGCGAGAATGGGACAATGACAATGAGTAAAAAATATATCTCATTGTTGAGTTTTGAGCGGATATACAAAATAAGGTGTCTGTTGTATACAGTCGACCCCCCTTATAACACTGTCGATTATTCCGTTTTATATTAATTTCATGTTGTACGAGTCACTTAGATTTTACAAATTCGTGAGCCATTCACAGCCCGGCACACGTATTTGTAAAATCTAAGTGACTTGTACAACATGGAATTCATATAACACGGAATTAGCAACAGTGTTATGGGGGGTCGACTGTACAGTACTCGTTTTTACTTTTAATTTTTGTAGTACAGTATTATATAAAATAAAAATACGTTGGTAGGAGGAACAATTTTCTGGTAGGTTTACAAAAATATTAGAGATATGTCCCCTCTGCCTCATATGGACATCGATGCCGATGGGTTATACTTTCTCAGTTATTTTTATAATGCAAACAATATTAAAATTGGGATAAGATATGTATAAAATAGTAGTATGCCCCAATACATCATAGAAAAAGTTTTTAAAAAATTGTAAAAATTCTAAACAGGAAAACTGATTATGAAAGAATTTTATCGCAAAAATATTAATTGACTTCCTAAATTATCTAAGAATAATGTAATCATCAGAACAACTTCCTTGAAAATGTTGCTATACTTATAATTATTTCCTCAATTATAAAGTTGTTATAACAATTGTGAAAATTGCAACCATATTAGGCTTACTTTTAATCTCATAACTTATTTATAATAAAATGTATATATGTAATACTTAATCCATTTTTTCAGTATCAGTCATATATGATTTATATTAAAAATAAATCTTTTATAATAAATTATTTATGTTTTAAAATTAGTGATAAATCTGTTTTACACATTTGTTAACAAAGGAATTTTATATTTAAAATTTTTACGAGTAAAACATATTTATTTGATTTTTTTTTTAGTTAATTCTCCATTTTCCTATATCAACTAGAAGTAAAATATATGTGTTATCTAATATTACTCATTATTTCATAGGCTTTACAATAAAAATATAATGTTTTTTAAAATACATTATTATAAAATTACATTATGGTATATTTTATAATTTAAGTTAGTCTACTATTTGGTAATTTTTTAGAAACCATTTTTGAAATGCATACAAAATAACCCGCAAATAACGACAACCTCCGAACAATGGTGTTTTTTGTTCCTGTCAGTGGCCGTTGTTTACAGGTTTCGCAGTAATTGAAAATTTCTTAAAATAATTTAAAACTAATTCTAGCGTTCTTATCTATTTATCCTCCCAATTACCGATATTATTTAAATATTGTTTAAATAATTACTAATCGAATATTTAATATGTTGTAATTCCTTATTACTTCAATTTTTGATATATCTGTTACAACTGAACATGTAGCATTTTTTAAAATATAATAATTTATTTTATAAAAATTACATTAGTTTAAAAAGAATTTAGTATAAAAACAATTATTTGCAAATGTACAAAATTGTTGTTCAGTTACAAGTGTACAGAATTTATTGATCTTTCCTTTCTTATACTGATTAGATTGTACTCAGGAAGTCAAACTTACTTCACATCATTTTAAAACGTAAGCATTTCTTAGTAATTACATTATTAATTTTATAAAATTATATTTAGTTTATTTAAAATTTAATACTTAATTATTCTATAAAATTATAATATAATAAACTTTACTTATTAAGTTATATAAAATGAATTTTAGTTTAAGTATACAATTGCAAAACTCTACTACATAATTAAGAATGTAGCATTATGATTTTCTATGTAACTACAGTGGCCAAATTGCGGCTCTTTTAGATCCTTATTGCGTCTTTCGTGACCCCTATATAAACCCCTATATATATATATATATATACAGTATACAGGTTATATATGAAATACTGTTCCAATAGAGGATGAGGCTCTCTTGTATTTCTGATACTTGGTATACTGATCCTATCGTGACAAGGTTTGGCCACCCCCTGCTATATAATCAGAACTTATATAAAATATATGTTTAATTTTTTTCTACTTCTCGAGGAGATAGTGTAAGTAACAATGTTTATACCGTAATAAATTGAAAATATTTTATAATAATATTAATGAGTTATATGTATAACTATTTCTCTGATAATTAAAATTTAAATGAAATAAAAGAACATAGGAACAAATGCAATTTTTCAGCCTAATTATAGTTTTTGAATTTAGCTTTACACGATAAATTTTTTTTTCCTTTTTACTTTTTTTGTTTAGAATATTCTACATCTTTATTATTAATTTTCGAATTAATATGTATTTTGTATTTTTAAATACTATTTAATAATGTAAGCTTTTACTTTTATGAATTTATTATTTGTGCTCTTATAAAAAATTTTTAAAGTTTCAGGATGAGAAAATTATTAGTGATAATTCTTTTAAGCTGCATTATCTCAGTTTTGTGTAAAAACGGTACGTACTGTACAATACATACTTTATTTTCGCTGTTAAATATATTAACTGAAAGTAAAATTATATCATACATTTACAATATTATTTTAGGTCCTTTTGATTATCCAAAAAATCTCGGGTTGCCTTGTGGAAATTCCTGGAGAGTTTGTGACAAACTGTGTAATAAGCATGGATACAGGTTTTCAAAATGTATGAATAATAGATGCCATTGTTACATATAATCCTCATTAAATTTGAATTAATAAATACATGCACTCAACAAAATGAGTAGTATTTGTTCTTTAATACTTCAAAAATAAAATAAATAGTCTTTTTCATTGATAATAAATTTCATATAAATTATTAAGATTGTTTTTTGAATTATAAAACATCCTTTCAAGACGTTATACATAATACATTATTATTTTAGAATTTATAATTATTTACCTTATTAAATTAGGTTAATGCAATATAATTCTGTACAAGCTAATAATTCCATATAAGTCTATATAACTTTTATACAATTTATATATTAGAAGGTCATGTAATATATTTACAATGGCTTTGTTATTTTTGTTGGTTATCAATCATAAATAAAATTTTAGTGTTATATCAAAGAAACATTTTAATTTAATAATTTAATTAACTTACAAACATTTTAACGTTGTATATGAAATTTTAAAAATAAGAAAATTTGATGGTTGTTTTAGATTGGAATAAATTTAAAATTTTTCATACCAAATCAAGATAAAATGATATATTTTAACTTCTCTATTTAATCCTAGTTACATACTTTTCTATAATTAATCATAATTTTTTTTTAATTTTTTAAAAATGTACACATGGAAGAGAGTTAATCTTGTTATAGAGAATTGATAGACATTCACATTGTCATTTATTTTCGTTAATCATGAGTTGTTTGCTCATATTGTAGCTTATTGCCAGCTTTACATTTTTCAATAGTCAATATAAAAATAAGAATACTTTAACCACAGATTACTAAATAAACATGGACGTTTTTAAAACTCATTTTATCTCATACCAAATTATGACTAACGTGTAAATTTTATTTTAATCTTATTTACATCAATTATATAGTCCTTAAACTTCTTTCAATGTTTACTGTACTAGCAAAAAATAAATAAAAAAATAAAAAATATGCTAATATANATTTTTAAAGTTTCAGGATGAGAAAATTATTAGTGATAATTCTTTTAAGCTGCATTATCTCAGTTTTGTGTAAAAACGGTACGTACTGTACAATACATACTTTATTTTCGCTGTTAAATATATTAACTGAAAGTAAAATTATATCATACATTTACAATATTATTTTAGGTCCTTTTGATTATCCAAAAAATCTCGGGTTGCCTTGTGGAAATTCCTGGAGAGTTTGTGACAAACTGTGTAATAAGCATGGATACAGGTTTTCAAAATGTATGAATAATAGATGCCATTGTTACATATAATCCTCATTAAATTTGAATTAATAAATACATGCACTCAACAAAATGAGTAGTATTTGTTCTTTAATACTTCAAAAATAAAATAAATAGTCTTTTTCATTGATAATAAATTTCATATAAATTATTAAGATTGTTTTTTGAATTATAAAACATCCTTTCAAGACGTTATACATAATACATTATTATTTTAGAATTTATAATTATTTACCTTATTAAATTAGGTTAATGCAATATAATTCTGTACAAGCTAATAATTCCATATAAGTCTATATAACTTTTATACAATTTATATATTAGAAGGTCATGTAATATATTTACAATGGCTTTGTTATTTTTGTTGGTTATCAATCATAAATAAAATTTTAGTGTTATATCAAAGAAACATTTTAATTTAATAATTTAATTAACTTACAAACATTTTAACGTTGTATATGAAATTTTAAAAATAAGAAAATTTGATGGTTGTTTTAGATTGGAATAAATTTAAAATTTTTCATACCAAATCAAGATAAAATGATATATTTTAACTTCTCTATTTAATCCTAGTTACATACTTTTCTATAATTAATCATAATTTTTTTTTAATTTTTTAAAAATGTACACATGGAAGAGAGTTAATCTTGTTATAGAGAATTGATAGACATTCACATTGTCATTTATTTTCGTTAATCATGAGTTGTTTGCTCATATTGTAGCTTATTGCCAGCTTTACATTTTTCAATAGTCAATATAAAAATAAGAATACTTTAACCACAGATTACTAAATAAACATGGACGTTTTTAAAACTCATTTTATCTCATACCAAATTATGACTAACGTGTAAATTTTATTTTAATCTTATTTACATCAATTATATAGTCCTTAAACTTCTTTCAATGTTTACTGTACTAGCAAAAAATAAATAAAAAAATAAAGAAATATGCTAATATAATTGACGTTTATCAGTAAAAAATGACACAATATTTTTAAGCAGTATAAAATGAGTTATGTTTCTACTTTTAATAAATAGATTGAAATAAACTTTTTAATATTTATCTTTATGAGTAAATTAAACTTCCTATTCTCTATTATTGAATATTGCTTATCAATATCATTTTAAGAAATATACTTTAAAATATAAAATAAATATAAATATAGAGAGAGATAAAGCTTTTTTTTTTAGAGGAAAGATATAGAGAAAAATTATAATGCATTTAAATTTATAATTTATTTAAAAATTATTTTTATTTATGTAAACAGAATTGTTATTTTAATTTAAGCATTAATTTTGTTCTTATTTACACATGGATATTGTGAAATTTTTATAAGTTTATACGTGAAGACTGCAAAGTGCTTGAATTAAAAAGAGGAATCTTAAAATAACGTAAAAAATACCGAAACCTACGAAGAATTCATTGACAAGAAAATGAATATTAACGGATAATTTAAGATAAAAATCAAATAATTTTATGCCTTTCCATTGTAAATTTATTGTGATTATGTTGTACAATTATATTGAGAAAGTCTACAAATTTAGAGACCAGTTAAGATTTTATTAAATTTTATAAGAATATTTAATTACAGAATCTTTCAAGAATTATATAAAAAATTAATAAATTTTCATCATAAAGATGATAATATTCTTAAAATTTTGTGGTAAATTTTCGAAAATCTTCATTATCTTCTGAAATATTTGTAATGAAAGTTTAAAATTGAAAGGAAAAATAAATACCATATATAAAAATTTAATTTAAATAAAAAATAAATATATTACCTTTCCGTTAAATGTAATAATTTCTGATATTACCCATAAAATTTGAATTATTTCGACCTCTTAAAAAGCATAAATATAAAGAAATAAAATTTAAGTTTAAATTTTAAAACATATTTAGAAAATAACAAGACGATAATACTTACGATACTGGATCTAAGTGCACACTGTAAAAATAATTTTGTTTTTTAAAGTATAAATTAAGTATATATTATATCTTATATAAACTATATAATATATTCATGATATTATTTCCATGTTTGGCTTTAGGAAATTTTAGGAAATGATGTTTGGAATTCTTTATTAATTGTTCTTGTGGTATGTTCTCCACCCACATATCTTCCTGTATGTTCACATTCATTAGTGGGGCCATAACTATTTTAAGATAATTAATGATTAATTTCAGTGATGAGAATAACAAATCTTAATTTAAAATAAATTTTCTTACATTTCATCAAGAAATACGTTTTGTGGAGACTGCAAATTTGTTATTGGGCGATTCATACCTTCAGGTGTTCTTCTGAGTAATCTAAATATGAAAAATATTGATTAAATATAGAAAACTAATTTTAAATTAAATACAAATTTAATATCAATCTTTATATCTTACGTATTTTGATTCTTATGAACTGGCCTTTCGCATGAAATACATTTTGCAAATGACCTAAAAATCAAATAATGACAGTTTAAAGTTAACTTTAAATGTATTTTATAAATTCGAATAGTATAACATTTCAAATTATATTCGTAATTTTTTATTTATTTATTCTTGATATTTCAGTAATATTTTCATAAATAGTCAGGATAACAGTACATTAATTATCGATATTGTAATCATACACAGTAGTGTATAGGCTATGTCTTAAAATGAAATCATAAATGAGTTATAATGAACAATAAACACGCTCATAACAATAAATGGTAAGTTTATTTGTAAACATAATTATTGTTAATTATAACTTGGCACCATTAGCTGCAAATATCAAAACAAATCTGGATGTATAGGAAGCTGCTTGTTCTGGAATTATCATTATGATTTCAAATTGCAGCCCAATAAAATAAATTACTCTATGCTGTGGCAAAACATTGTCTACAAAAATATATTGCAAATAAAAGGAAATAAAATAAATGATAATTTAAGATGTATTATAGATAAATCATGGCATCCGATGCTGGGGGTAGATGGCATGCAAATAGATTAATTTAAAATTAAACAGTCGTGTAATTGTTAATTCCTTTTGAGTAAAACTTTAGTTGATATTAGTGCCTTTTAAGTAATTTGTGTTAAGAAGGGAAGGGGGGAAAAATGTGGTGAATCTCTTTTGATAAGAGTTTTTTTTTTTTAATGTCCATTTTTAATAGTTTTACCGAAAAGTAAATTGTTATAAAAATTATAAAATNCTTTTGTTCCCACTCTGCTAAAAGGTCACTACTTTACATCTCCCACCGACAAGGTTCAAACTGCGCTTTAACAAAAGCCTGTTTGACCTAAACATACACCATCACCACGCACCATAATTATCATTGCACAAATCAGTTCTTACAATACATTTCCCCCTTTTTCTAATATAAGGAGCAGATTACTATATACATTATTGTATACTAGCAAATTATTTACCGTTATAAGTACTTAACATCTAGCAGACACATATTTACAGTACAATACTATCATTGACAAATTGTTCCATTAATCTATATTCAGAATCACCTTGTAGATATCACTTATATCTATCCGAAGGACTTGATACGAAATTTAATATGCCTTGTTCGTCTGATCTGGAGGTTCCGGATTATTCCTGACTTCCAGTCTGCATAGGACGTCAGCATTAGTGCGTTTTTTCCTTTTGCTGCGCCTGGGCTCGACATTGTATTTCCGTGACGCTAATGCCCGACGTGCCAATTTCGCACTATGAAGTGTACGGTCATTTTGCTGGAAGGGAGTGAGTACCTGACGACTACTACGTGCCCTGCAATATTTTTTTATATTACCCTTTTTATCCACCTTAGGGTTTGGACTATCTCCTTTGTTAACCCTTTCAATACAGTACACCAAATACACAAAAATTAAAGACAAGTAACATATTTATTTACCAATACACAAACACAATCGCTGCAGCAAGCTCGTAATCGCTTTTCTTAGAAACTTCATTGTAGGTACAGTACTTACACAAAAAGAGCTCTGATATCCAAAGTCGCATAAAGTCGCCGAATTTTTTTATTTCACTGATTTTCCTATAAGTTATATTACTGTCAGATGCAAAAATTAGATTGGATCAATTTTGGCAATTTTACTTACACTTATTTTAATTTTTCTTCATTGTAAGTTTATCTATAATTATTTATATGAAAATATCTATGATATTTTCATATAAATAATTATATTTTAGCTCATTCGTGGCACAGTGTGGCAGCGGGCCATAGTTTGGCGACTCCTGCAGTAGAGGAAAGCAACATTTCTGTCACTTCCCTTTGTATTTTCATAGAGTTTAAAATAAAGTATAAATAATCGAAATGTCACAATTACACAAATACATGAAACATTAGCCTGGGACTTGAATATACACTAGGGTAAAGACAATTCCCCTATATCTTCGGCCAATAGGGAATGTTTTATAGGGTTCAGTTATAATTTTTAATTTATGTGAATTATATAAAACTTCCAACAATCATAGGCTGATATGTTTCTGTACAAAATTTCAATTAGGAAATAATACTCATGTCGTAAAATGATTATGAAAAAGACTTGATATATTTATAATTTCATTGAAATAGTTTTTGTAAAATTGATAATGAATGAAATACCACTAATTTTATCTGTCAAACTGCGTTAGATGTTATCTATAAGGATAGGATTTGAAAACAAATGATAGACACTTAAATGTTCAAATTTAGGTTGAAATCATTGATGAAATCATATTCTGTCATTAATTCTAATATTTGATAAATTTCTTAAAATATTTTATATTAATTTCAATTATCAACGAATAGATAACATAAACGTACTTTGAAGTGTTTATATAGAGCAATATAATCAATATGTAAGACCATATAAATCCGTATTGGTTACCATAGTTCAAAACATAGGTGTAAGGTCATTGGTAATTCCGAGAAAAAGGATAATACTTGCCTTTGGATCAATGTATATATTTTAAAGTTCATCCGTTCTTATCATCTAAATTTATTATTGATTAAATTAATAAATGATTTAACTTAATATATTTTTCAGAAGCAATTAAATTTCGATTTGTAAAATATTCGATTAAAATATTTTTATCAATTAATTTTTTTTTTCAAATAATGAACTGATACAAAACTTGTGACACGAGCTCTGAAATTAACATTAAACAATTTCGAACGGTGGGAAAACATTAACACTTTCTTTTTATTGATATATTCATTTTCACTAAACATTTTTGCATCGTACTTACAAACGTCTAATCATTAGATAATTACTGACGTTTTACATCCTTCTTAAGAAGTAAACTAAAAATATTTAATGCAGTTTCGACCAGTTCTATAAAACAATATTCTAATAAGTAATATTGTTTGATGATTCAGATATTTGAACTGTAAAAAATATAGGAAAAATATAATTATTCTGTATTATACGACTTCCGTGTTTCGTCAAACTCTGACATTTTTAGTACAGTTTATTATTTATAATTGGGATGCAATTTGAAAGAATGTAGACCTATAAATTCCCTTTGTCTCACGTCTGTCTGTCTGTCTGTCCATCCTTAATTTCGAGAACACAGTTAGATAGATGAAAGGTAAGATAGATATGGAAATCTAAAGGGTAGAAGGCCCCCGATTAAGTATATATGAACTTCAATGCTAAACTGGAAGTCGCGTTATTTCAATTCACTTGAAAGGAATTATCTTTTTGTTTTTAGTTTTGTAATGCTTATAAGTTTTAAATTATTTATGATATGTTATAAATATAAATAATTTAACATTAAAAACACATATTTCTTTATTTTTAAACGAATTATTAAGACCAAAATTTATAGAGTTACTTGATAAGTAGTATGCTTGCACTTTATCAGTTTATGAAAGTTTTATTATCTGATTATTTTCATTAGATTGAATATTTTTTTTAGATTTTTGTTCATTTATCGGGCTCGATTTGTATAAATATGCGAGAATGGGACAATGACAATGAGTAAAAAATATATCTCATTGTTGAGTTTTGAGCGGATATACAAAATAAGGTGTCTGTTGTATACAGTCGACCCCCCTTATAACACTGTCGATTATTCCGTTTTATATTAATTTCATGTTGTACGAGTCACTTAGATTTTACAAATTCGTGAGCCATTCACAGCCCGGCACACGTATTTGTAAAATCTAAGTGACTTGTACAACATGGAATTCATATAACACGGAATTAGCAACAGTGTTATGGGGGGGTCGACTGTACAGTACTCGTTTTTACTTTTAATTTTTGTAGTACAGTATTATATAAAATAAAAATACGTTGGTAGGAGGAACAATTTTCTGGTAGGTTTACAAAAATATTAGAGATATGTCCCCTCTGCCTCATATGGACATCGATGCCGATGGGTTATACTTTCTCAGTTATTTTTATAATGCAAACAATATTAAAATTGGGATAAGATATGTATAAAATAGTAGTATGCCCCAATACATCATAGAAAAAGTTTTTAAAAAATTGTAAAAATTCTAAACAGGAAAACTGATTATGAAAGAATTTTATCGCAAAAATATTAATTGACTTCCTAAATTATCTAAGAATAATGTAATCATCAGAACAACTTCCTTGAAAATGTTGCTATACTTATAATTATTTCCTCAATTATAAAGTTGTTATAACAATTGTGAAAATTGCAACCATATTAGGCTTACTTTTAATCTCATAACTTATTTATAATAAAATGTATATATGTAATACTTAATCCATTTTTTCAGTATCAGTCATATATGATTTATATTAAAAATAAATCTTTTATAATAAATTATTTATGTTTTAAAATTAGTGATAAATCTGTTTTACACATTTGTTAACAAAGGAATTTTATATTTAAAATTTTTACGAGTAAAACATATTTATTTGATTTTTTTTTAGTTAATTCTCCATTTTCCTATATCAACTAGAAGTAAAATATATGTGTTATCTAATATTACTCATTATTTCATAGGCTTTACAATAAAAATATAATGTTTTTTAAAATACATTATTATAAAATTACATTATGGTATATTTTATAATTTAAGTTAGTCTACTATTTGGTAATTTTTTAGAAACCATTTTTGAAATGCATACAAAATAACCCGCAAATAACGACAACCTCCGAACAATGGTGTTTTTTGTTCCTGTCAGTGGCCGTTGTTTACAGGTTTCGCAGTAATTGAAAATTTCTTAAAATAATTTAAAACTAATTCTAGCGTTCTTATCTATTTATCCTCCCAATTACCGATATTATTTAAATATTGTTTAAATAATTACTAATCGAATATTTAATATGTTGTAATTCCTTATTACTTCAATTTTTGATATATCTGTTACAACTGAACATGTAGCATTTTTTAAAATATAATAATTTATTTTATAAAAATTACATTAGTTTAAAAAGAATTTAGTATAAAAACAATTATTTGCAAATGTACAAAATTGTTGTTCAGTTACAAGTGTACAGAATTTATTGATCTTTCCTTTCTTATACTGATTAGATTGTACTCAGGAAGTCAAACTTACTTCACATCATTTTAAAACGTAAGCATTTCTTAGTAATTACATTATTAATTTTATAAAATTATATTTAGTTTATTTAAAATTTAATACTTAATTATTCTATAAAATTATAATATAATAAACTTTACTTATTAAGTTATATAAAATGAATTTTAGTTTAAGTATACAATTGCAAAACTCTACTACATAATTAAGAATGTAGCATTATGATTTTCTATGTAACTACAGTGGCCAAATTGCGGCTCTTTTAGATCCTTATTGCGTCTTTCGTGACCCCTATATAAACCCCTATATATATATATATATANGTATTTTGTATTTTTAAATACTATTTAATAATGTAAGCTTTTACTTTTATGAATTTATTATTTGTGCTCTTATAAAAAATTTTTAAAGTTTCAGGATGAGAAAATTATTAGTGATAATTCTTTTAAGCTGCATTATCTCAGTTTTGTGTAAAAACGGTACGTACTGTACAATACATACTTTATTTTCGCTGTTAAATATATTAACTGAAAGTAAAATTATATCATACATTTACAATATTATTTTAGGTCCTTTTGATTATCCAAAAAATCTCGGGTTGCCTTGTGGAAATTCCTGGAGAGTTTGTGACAAACTGTGTAATAAGCATGGATACAGGTTTTCAAAATGTATGAATAATAGATGCCATTGTTACATATAATCCTCATTAAATTTGAATTAATAAATACATGCACTCAACAAAATGAGTAGTATTTGTTCTTTAATACTTCAAAAATAAAATAAATAGTCTTTTTCATTGATAATAAATTTCATATAAATTATTAAGATTGTTTTTTGAATTATAAAACATCCTTTCAAGACGTTATACATAATACATTATTATTTTAGAATTTATAATTATTTACCTTATTAAATTAGGTTAATGCAATATAATTCTGTACAAGCTAATAATTCCATATAAGTCTATATAACTTTTATACAATTTATATATTAGAAGGTCATGTAATATATTTACAATGGCTTTGTTATTTTTGTTGGTTATCAATCATAAATAAAATTTTAGTGTTATATCAAAGAAACATTTTAATTTAATAATTTAATTAACTTACAAACATTTTAACGTTGTATATGAAATTTTAAAAATAAGAAAATTTGATGGTTGTTTTAGATTGGAATAAATTTAAAATTTTTCATACCAAATCAAGATAAAATGATATATTTTAACTTCTCTATTTAATCCTAGTTACATACTTTTCTATAATTAATCATAATTTTTTTTTAATTTTTTAAAAATGTACACATGGAAGAGAGTTAATCTTGTTATAGAGAATTGATAGACATTCACATTGTCATTTATTTTCGTTAATCATGAGTTGTTTGCTCATATTGTAGCTTATTGCCAGCTTTACATTTTTCAATAGTCAATATAAAAATAAGAATACTTTAACCACAGATTACTAAATAAACATGGACGTTTTTAAAACTCATTTTATCTCATACCAAATTATGACTAACGTGTAAATTTTATTTTAATCTTATTTACATCAATTATATAGTCCTTAAACTTCTTTCAATGTTTACTGTACTAGCAAAAAATAAATAAAAAAATAAAGAAATATGCTAATATAATTGACGTTTATCAGTAAAAAATGACACAATATTTTTAAGCAGTATAAAATGAGTTATGTTTCTACTTTTAATAAATAGATTGAAATAAACTTTTTAATATTTATCTTTATGAGTAAATTAAACTTCCTATTCTCTATTATTGAATATTGCTTATCAATATCATTTTAAGAAATATACTTTAAAATATAAAATAAATATAAATATAGAGAGAGATAAAGCTTTTTTTTTTAGAGGAAAGATATAGAGAAAAATTATAATGCATTTAAATTTATAATTTATTTAAAAATTATTTTTATTTATGTAAACAGAATTGTTATTTTAATTTAAGCATTAATTTTGTTCTTATTTACACATGGATATTGTGAAATTTTTATAAGTTTATACGTGAAGACTGCAAAGTGCTTGAATTAAAAAGAGGAATCTTAAAATAACGTAAAAAATACCGAAACCTACGAAGAATTCATTGACAAGAAAATGAATATTAACGGATAATTTAAGATAAAAATCAAATAATTTTATGCCTTTCCATTGTAAATTTATTGTGATTATGTTGTACAATTATATTGAGAAAGTCTACAAATTTAGAGACCAGTTAAGATTTTATTAAATTTTATAAGAATATTTAATTACAGAATCTTTCAAGAATTATATAAAAAATTAATAAATTTTCATCATAAAGATGATAATATTCTTAAAATTTTGTGGTAAATTTTCGAAAATCTTCATTATCTTCTGAAATATTTGTAATGAAAGTTTAAAATTGAAAGGAAAAATAAATACCATATATAAAAATTTAATTTAAATAAAAAATAAATATATTACCTTTCCGTTAAATGTAATAATTTCTGATATTACCCATAAAATTTGAATTATTTCGACCTCTTAAAAAGCATAAATATAAAGAAATAAAATTTAAGTTTAAATTTTAAAACATATTTAGAAAATAACAAGACGATAATACTTACGATACTGGATCTAAGTGCACACTGTAAAAATAATTTTGTTTTTTAAAGTATAAATTAAGTATATATTATATCTTATATAAACTATATAATATATTCATGATATTATTTCCATGTTTGGCTTTAGGAAATTTTAGGAAATGATGTTTGGAATTCTTTATTAATTGTTCTTGTGGTATGTTCTCCACCCACATATCTTCCTGTATGTTCACATTCATTAGTGGGGCCATAACTATTTTAAGATAATTAATGATTAATTTCAGTGATGAGAATAACAAATCTTAATTTAAAATAAATTTTCTTACATTTCATCAAGAAATACGTTTTGTGGAGACTGCAAATTTGTTATTGGGCGATTCATACCTTCAGGTGTTCTTCTGAGTAATCTAAATATGAAAAATATTGATTAAATATAGAAAACTAATTTTAAATTAAATACAAATTTAATATCAATCTTTATATCTTACGTATTTTGATTCTTATGAACTGGCCTTTCGCATGAAATACATTTTGCAAATGACCTAAAAATCAAATAATGACAGTTTAAAGTTAACTTTAAATGTATTTTATAAATTCGAATAGTATAACATTTCAAATTATATTCGTAATTTTTTATTTATTTATTCTTGATATTTCAGTAATATTTTCATAAATAGTCAGGATAACAGTACATTAATTATCGATATTGTAATCATACACAGTAGTGTATAGGCTATGTCTTAAAATGAAATCATAAATGAGTTATAATGAACAATAAACACGCTCATAACAATAAATGGTAAGTTTATTTGTAAACATAATTATTGTTAATTATAACTTGGCACCATTAGCTGCAAATATCAAAACAAATCTGGATGTATAGGAAGCTGCTTGTTCTGGAATTATCATTATGATTTCAAATTGCAGCCCAATAAAATAAATTACTCTATGCTGTGGCAAAACATTGTCTACAAAAATATATTGCAAATAAAAGGAAATAAAATAAATGATAATTTAAGATGTATTATAGATAAATCATGGCATCCGATGCTGGGGGTAGATGGCATGCAAATAGATTAATTTAAAATTAAACAGTCGTGTAATTGTTAATTCCTTTTGAGTAAAACTTTAGTTGATATTAGTGCCTTTTAAGTAATTTGTGTTAAGAAGGGAAGGGGGAAAAATGTGGTGAATCTCTTTTGATAAGAGTTTTTTTTTTTTTAATGTCCGTTTTTAATAGTTTTACCGAAAAGTAAATTGTTATAAAAATTATAAAATATTTTTATATAATAGTTGTAATCACTGTCATTATGTAGTATTGGATGTAATAATTTACGCTGTCTTTTTTACATGCATAAACATTTACAGTACTGTATAAACCAACTGTATTCGATCTCATGAGTAAGTCACAATTTTGAAAATGAATAAGAAAATATTTTTTGTAATTTTTGTTGTAAAATAATTTTAAATTAATTTTTATGGTAAGTTTTTGCTAAAGAGGGAATGTCGAAATGTTAAATAACTAGCATAGAAATATGTGTTACAATAAATATATGAAAAACGATTGTGGTTTTTTAGTTTTGTGGGCTCTTTCTTCTCGATGTAGCAAATCCTTAAATGAAGTAAGGTTCCCGTAAACATTTTTTGAATACTTAAAATAAGGACATAAAATAATGATTATAAACTTAAAGTAAATTAAGTATTACTGTAATTAATTTAAATGACTAAAACTTAGAATAAAACAAAATCAATTATATACGAATATTGTAGTACTCCTTCAACGCGATTTTTAATTCCTTTGAACATGGTTGATTACATACATGAATCAATAAACTTATTATAATTTTTGTGTAAATAACTCGAAATTGCCACGAACCATACATGAATCATAAATAAGTGATTATGACATATAAACATAAGCAGAATTATATACGATTATGCGCGACCTCAAAAACTTCGACTTATGACCAATTCAATTTACAATATCTGCATTTAAAATATACTCACGATTTTATTCCAGCAGGAATCGGTGCTTCGCATTCTACAATATATTGTAAATGTTTCAATCTTATAGCTATGGCTTTCAAACGAGATTGAAGGACTTCAGTCATATTTTCTAATTCAATTTTTTCTACTTTATGATCCAATTCAGTCGTAAGAGTATCCACAGTTTTGATAAGACTGTGTTCCTTAAAAAATATTATTTCACTATTTAGAAATACGATAGATATCGCTTATTATAATCGCGCCTATTGTTATCAGTCATCTAATATTATCAGAACAAACATGTCCTAAATCATATATAAATTAAGTAACATTAGAAAAGTTTGGCTTATTGTAATCAGAAATTCTCTTATTATTATCATTAAGTTACTAATGATAATATTTACTTAGATGTTAATAATAGCCAAGAGACCAAACAGGTTTACGAGCCATGTTGTTTCAATAAAAATGTTAGAACAATGGTCAGAAACAATTTAAATTAAATTATCCATGATATTACATTCAATAAATATGTAATACTGTAGTTTTAATTTCGATTTCCGGCACTTTTTACTTTATTTATTAGATAGCTGTAAAGGTTTATAGGTTATAACTTTGCTATTGTTGAAGACTGATCTTCATATCTGTTTAACTAAGTATAATTACTGTGCATCTTAGCATAATAAAAAAGCAAAGAAAGAAACGCAGAGATTTTTGCCTCAAAAATAGACTTCAAACTACAGAATTGTGAGGATAAGCTTTAGTCTGACACCAGTCCGCGAATATTATTTGACTATTTTTTCCTTTTTTTTTCTTCTTTACATAGCTACGTATTTGTTTATTAGTTTAAGACTTATCATACCACTTTTCCTTAGGAAACTTGACTTAGACGTTTTTCTTTTAATTTTAAAAAACCGTGTAAATTTTAAAATATCAACAATAAAAATCTAAGAACATGATTTGCAAGAGAAATCGAACAGGAAAGTATAGTGAAGTTGTCAAAAAATATCCAGCAATTAACGCTGAATGAAATATTTAAATCGTCATTATTTTTATTATTATAAATAAATTTCTAAGTTAATTATTAAATTTATTTTTTAAAATGTTTAATTATCTCAACATGCTTTTAAATTATCTATTTTAACAAAACCAGAATTTTCATTGTGGTTTAATTACTTTCATTTATCAATATTGGCTAGTTTCAAATCGATTACAATAAGAGGTACTAGTCGTATTATAGATGGTAATTATCTTACTTGTAAAGTAATCTTTGCCATCATTTCTGCAATATTATTATTTAATCCTTCACATGTTGTTAAATATTCATCTTTATCAATTTTATTCTTTACAGTTTGTAAATCGGCTTTCTATTGAAAATGAAAAAAATTGAAGTTAGTTCATTCGTCAGAAATGTTTTCAACATTTTTTAAAGAAAATTACGTTATCATATTATAATTTCTTGTGTCGCAGAAAGCAAATTATCTTAATATATCTTAAGAATTTTTTATGTCAGATATTTTAAAGCGATAGTAATAAAATGCTATAAAATCTATTATTCTAAAAGTTTTACCTTCAGTAAAATTCTTTCTTATTCTGTATCTGTATTAATTAATCATCACCACGAAAGTTCAGATTGGCATGTAAGAAATTAAATTAAAAGCTAACGATACTGACTTAATAGTAAATTGATATTTCTTGTCAATTTGGTGTTATTTACATCAATATTTAAGGTATATTCCGTTTTTCTCTTATTTAAAATAATAAAAATATAATATTTACAACTATTCATGAAAGTTTGTGCACAGAAATTCAGTTCTTGAAAAATATATTATTTCATTTACATCACCGAATTATATTTTGAGATCACTATTAATGTTAATGTATATACGTGTTTGTGGGGTGCACGATTTTGTTTGCCTCTTTAAAGCTTAATAACCCTCATGTTTATGTCGAAAATTTTTGAAATTCTGCAGGGACATTTGTGTATTAGGGGATTTATACTGTTAAATTTTGGTGGTTAAAGGTCGAGGGGTAGTGAGATAGAAGGAGGGTTATGTGTCATATGTTAAATAGGGGGGACGTAATGACGATCTTGTTATTAGCATTTACAATTTTTTTTTTAAAACNTAAAATTATATTTAGTTTATTTAAAATTTAATACTTAATTATTCTATAAAATTATAATATAATAAACTTTACTTATTAAGTTATATAAAATGAATTTTAGTTTAAGTATACAATTGCAAAACTCTACTACATAATTAAGAATGTAGCATTATGATTTTCTATGTAACTACAGTGGCCAAATTGCGGCTCTTTTAGATCCTTATTGCGTCTTTCGTGACCCCTATATAAACCCCTATATATATATATATATATATATATATACAGTATACAGGTTATATATGAAATACTGTTCCAATAGAGGATGAGGCTATCTTGTATTTCTGATACTTGGTATACTGATCCTATCGTGACAAGGTTTGGCCACCCTTGCAATATACTATGAATATNCAGTTTTAAATGTTGCCGAGAAAGTTAAGCAATTCGTTGCTGGATATTTGTGAATACTTTCAAAAGCTGTATTCTTTATTTTAAATTTTAAAATTTCATTTTATTGAGAAAAATGTATGTATATTAACATAGCTCACAAACTTTGCACATTCAATTCTCTTCAAAGATAGAGGCCCTGTTCGGGGTCTAGTTGTTGTATGTCGTTGAATCATAGTCTACAATAAAAGATTGATCTGTGGTGTTTTTTAGATTTCTCTACTTGTCTTAACGAAGGAATTTTGTACAATACTTTGTGACTTTCTACAATATTAAAAGTNGAATTAATATGTATTTTGTATTTTTAAATACTATTTAATAATGTAAGCTTTTACTTTTATGAATTTATTATTTGTGCTCTTATAAAAAATTTTTAAAGTTTCAGGATGAGAAAATTATTAGTGATAATTCTTTTAAGCTGCATTATCTCAGTTTTGTGTAAAAACGGTACGTACTGTACAATACATACTTTATTTTCGCTGTTAAATATATTAACTGAAAGTAAAATTATATCGTACATTTACAATATTATTTTAGGTCCTTTTGATTATCCAAAAAATCTCGGGTTGCCTTGTGGAAATTCCTGGAGAGTTTGTGACAAACTGTGTAATAAGCATGGATACAGGTTTTCAAAATGTATGAATAATAGATGCCATTGTTACATATAATCCTCATTAAATTTGAATTAATAAATACATGCACTCAACAAAATGAGTAGTATTTGTTCTTTAATACTTCAAAAATAAAATAAATAGTCTTTTTCATTGATAATAAATTTCATATAAATTATTAAGATTGTTTTTTGAATTATAAAACATCCTTTCAAGACGTTATACATACATAATACATTATTATTTTAGAATTTATAATTATTTACCTTATTAAATTAGGTTAATGCAATATAATTCTGTACAAGCTAATAATTCCATATAAGTCTATATAACTTTTATACAATTTATATATTAGAAGGTCATGTAATATATTTACAATGGCTTTGTTATTTTTGTTGGTTATCAATCATAAATAAAATTTTAGTGTTATATCAAAGAAACATTTTAATTTAATAATTTAATTAACTTACAAACATTTTAACGTTGTATATGAAATTTTAAAAATAAGAAAATTTGATGGTTGTTTTAGATTGGAATAAATTTAAAATTTTTCATACCAAATCAAGATAAAATGATATATTTTAACTTCTCTATTTAATCCTAGTTACATACTTTTCTATAATTAATCATAATTTTTTTTTAATTTTTTAAAAATGTACACATGGAAGAGAGTTAATCTTGTTATAGAGAATTGATAGACATTCACATTGTCATTTATTTTCGTTAATCATGAGTTGTTTGCTCATATTGTAGCTTATTGCCAGCTTTACATTTTTCAATAGTCAATATAAAAATAAGAATACTTTAACCACAGATTACTAAATAAACATGGACGTTTTTAAAACTCATTTTATCTCATACCAAATTATGACTAACGTGTAAATTTTATTTTAATCTTATTTACATCAATTATATAGTCCTTAAACTTCTTTCAATGTTTACTGTACTAGCAAAAAATAAATAAAAAAATAAAGAAATATGCTAATATAATTGACGTTTATCAGTAAAAAATGACACAATATTTTTAAGCAGTATAAAATGAGTTATGTTTCTACTTTTAATAAATAGATTGAAATAAACTTTTTAATATTTATCTTTATGAGTAAATTAAACTTCCTATTCTCTATTATTGAATATTGCTTATCAATATCATTTTAAGAAATATACTTTAAAATATAAAATAAATATAAATATAGAGAGAGATAAAGCTTTTTTTTTTAGAGGAAAGATATAGAGAAAAATTATAATGCATTTAAATTTATAATTTATTTAAAAATTATTTTTATTTATGTAAACAGAATTGTTATTTTAATTTAAGCATTAATTTTGTTCTTATTTACACATGGATATTGTGAAATTTTTATAAGTTTATACGTGAAGACTGCAAAGTGCTTGAATTAAAAAGAGGAATCTTAAAATAACGTAAAAAATACCGAAACCTACGAAGAATTCATTGACAAGAAAATGAATATTAACGGATAATTTAAGATAAAAATCAAATAATTTTATGCCTTTCCATTGTAAATTTATTGTGATTATGTTGTACAATTATATTGAGAAAGTCTACAAATTTAGAGACCAGTTAAGATTTTATTAAATTTTATAAGAATATTTAATTACAGAATCTTTCAAGAATTATATAAAAAATTAATAAATTTTCATCATAAAGATGATAATATTCTTAAAATTTTGTGGTAAATTTTCGAAAATCTTCATTATCTTCTGAAATATTTGTAATGAAAGTTTAAAATTGAAAGGAAAAATAAATACCATATATAAAAATTTAATTTAAATAAAAAATAAATATATTACCTTTCCGTTAAATGTAATAATTTCTGATATTACCCATAAAATTTGAATTATTTCGACCTCTTAAAAAGCATAAATATAAAGAAATAAAATTTAAGTTTAAATTTTAAAACATATTTAGAAAATAACAAGACGATAATACTTACGATACTGGATCTAAGTGCACACTGTAAAAATAATTTTGTTTTTTAAAGTATAAATTAAGTATATATTATATCTTATATAAACTATATAATATATTCATGATATTATTTCCATGTTTGGCTTTAGGAAATTTTAGGAAATGATGTTTGGAATTCTTTATTAATTGTTCTTGTGGTATGTTCTCCACCCACATATCTTCCTGTATGTTCACATTCATTAGTGGGGCCATAACTATTTTAAGATAATTAATGATTAATTTCAGTGATGAGAATAACAAATCTTAATTTAAAATAAATTTTCTTACATTTCATCAAGAAATACGTTTTGTGGAGACTGCAAATTTGTTATTGGGCGATTCATACCTTCAGGTGTTCTTCTGAGTAATCTAAATATGAAAAATATTGATTAAATATAGTAAACTAATTTTAAATTAAATACAAATTTAATATCAATCTTTATATCTTACGTATTTTGATTCTTATGAACTGGCCTTTCGCATGAAATACATTTTGCAAATGACCTAAAAATCAAATAATGACAGTTTAAAGTTAACTTTAAATGTATTTTATAAATTCGAATAGTATAACATTTCAAATTATATTCGTAATTTTTTATTTATTTATTCTTGATATTTCAGTAATATTTTCATAAATAGTCAGGATAACAGTACATTAATTATCGATATTGTAATCATACACAGTAGTGTATAGGCTATGTCTTAAAATGAAATCATAAATGAGTTATAATGAACAATAAACACGCTCATAACAATAAATGGTAAGTTTATTTGTAAACATAATTATTGTTAATTATAACTTGGCACCATTAGCTGCAAATATCAAAACAAATCTGGATGTATAGGAAGCTGCTTGTTCTGGAATTATCATTATGATTTCAAATTGCAGCCCAATAAAATAAATTACTCTATGCTGTGGCAAAACATTGTCTACAAAAATATATTGCAAATAAAAGGAAATAAAATAAATGATAATTTAAGATGTATTATAGATAAATCATGGCATCCGATGCTGGGGGTAGATGGCATGCAAATAGATTAATTTAAAATTAAACAGTCGTGTAATTGTTAATTCCTTTTGAGTAAAACTTTAGTTGATATTAGTGCCTTTTAAGTAATTTGTGTTAAGAAGGGAAGGGGGGAAAAATGTGGTGAATCTCTTTTGATAAGAGTTTTTTTTTTTTTAATGTCCGTTTTTAATAGTTTTACCGAAAAGTAAATTGTTATAAAAATTATAAAATATTTTTATATAATAGTTGTAATCACTGTCATTATGTAGTATTGGATGTAATAATTTACGCTGTCTTTTTTACATGCATAAACATTTACAGTACTGTATAAACCAACTGTATTCGATCTCATGAGTAAGTCACAATTTTGAAAATGAATAAGAAAATATTTTTTGTAATTTTTGTTGTAAAATAATTTTAAATTAATTTTTATGGTAAGTTTTTGCTAAAGAGGGAATGTCGAAATGTTAAATAACTAGCATAGAAATATGTGTTACAATAAATATATGAAAAACGATTGTGGTTTTTTAGTTTTGTGGGCTCTTTCTTCTCGATGTAGCAAATCCTTAAATGAAGTAAGGTTCCCGTAAACATTTTTTGAATACTTAAAATAAGGACATAAAATAATGATTATAAACTTAAAGTAAATTAAGTATTACTGTAATTAATTTAAATGACTAAAACTTAGAATAAAACAAAATCAATTATATACGAATATTGTAGTACTCCTTCAACGCGATTTTTAATTCCTTTGAACATGGTTGATTACATACATGAATCAATAAACTTATTATAATTTTTGTGTAAATAACTCGAAATTGCCACGAACCATACATGAATCATAAATAAGTGATTATGACATATAAACATAAGCAGAATTATATACGATTATGCGCGACCTCAAAAACTTCGACTTATGACCAATTCAATTTACAATATCTGCATTTAAAATATACTCACGATTTTATTCCAGCAGGAATCGGTGCTTCGCATTCTACAATATATTGTAAATGTTTCAATCTTATAGCTATGGCTTTCAAACGAGATTGAAGGACTTCAGTCATATTTTCTAATTCAATTTTTTCTACTTTATGATCCAATTCAGTCGTAAGAGTATCCACAGTTTTGATAAGACTGTGTTCCTTAAAAAATATTATTTCACTATTTAGAAATACGATAGATATCGCTTATTATAATCGCGCCTATTGTTATCAGTCATCTAATATTATCAGAACAAACATGTCCTAAATCATATATAAATTAAGTAACATTAGAAAAGTTTGGCTTATTGTAATCAGAAATTCTCTTATTATTATCATTAAGTTACTAATGATAATATTTACTTAGATGTTAATAATAGCCAAGAGACCAAACAGGTTTACGAGCCATGTTGTTTCAATAAAAATGTTAGAACAATGGTCAGAAACAATTTAAATTAAATTATCCATGATATTACATTCAATAAATATGTAATACTGTAGTTTTAATTTCGATTTCCGGCACTTTTTACTTTATTTATTAGATAGCTGTAAAGGTTTATAGGTTATAACTTTGCTATTGTTGAAGACTGATCTTCATATCTGTTTAACTAAGTATAATTACTGTGCATCTTAGCATAATAAAAAAGCAAAGAAAGAAACGCAGAGATTTTTGCCTCAAAAATAGACTTCAAACTACAGAATTGTGAGGATAAGCTTTAGTCTGACACCAGTCCGCGAATATTATTTGACTATTTTTTCCTTTTTTTTTCTTCTTTACATAGCTACGTATTTGTTTATTAGTTTAAGACTTATCATACCACTTTTCCTTATGAAACTTGACTTAAACGTTTTTCTTTTAATTTTAAAAAACCGTGTAAATGTTAAAATATCAACAATAAAAATCTAAGAACATGATTTGCAAGAGAAATCGAACAGGAAAGTATAGTGAAGTTGTCAAAAAATATCCAGCAATTAACGCTGAATGAAATATTTAAATCGTCATTATTTTTATTATTATAAATAAATTTCTAAGTTAATTATTAAATTTATTTTTTAAAATGTTTAATTATCTCAACATGCTTTTAAATTATCTATTTTAACAAAACCAGAATTTTCATTGTGGTTTAATTACTTTCATTGAATGTTATCATTCGGTTATTATTATCAATATTGGCTAGTTTCAAATCGATTACAATAAGAGGTACTAGTCGTATTATAGATGGTAATTATCTTACTTGTAAAGTAATCTTTGCCATCATTTCTGCAATATTATTATTTAATCCTTCACATGTTGTTAAATATTCATCTTTATCAATTTTATTCTTTACAGTTTGTAAATCGGCTTTCTATTGAAAATGAAAAAAATTGAAGTTAGTTCATTCGTCAGAAATGTTTTCAACATTTTTTAAAGAAAATTACGTTATCATATTATAATTTCTTGTGTCGCAGAAAGCAAATTATCTTAATATATCTTAAGAATTTTTTATGTCAGATATTTTAAAGCGATAGTAATAAAATGCTATAAAATCTATTATTCTAAAAGTTTTACCTTCAGTAAAATTCTTTCTTATTCTGTATCTGTATTAATTAATCATCACCACGAAAGTTCAGATTGGCATGTAAGAAATTAAATTAAAAGCTAACGATACTGACTTAATAGTAAATTGATATTTCTTGTCAATTTGGTGTTATTTACATCAATATTTAAGGTATATTCCGTTTTTCTCTTATTTAAAATAATAAAAATATAATATTTACAACTATTCATGAAAGTTTGTGCACAGAAATTCAGTTCTTGAAAAATATATTATTTCATTTACATCACCGAATTATATTTTGAGATCACTATTAATGTTAATGTATATACGTGTTTGTGGGGTGCACGATTTTGTTTGCCTCTTTAAAGCTTAATAACCCTCATGTTTATGTCGAAAATTTTTGAAATTCTGCAGGGACATTTGTGTATTAGGGGATTTATACTGTTAAATTTTGGTGGTTAAAGGTCGAGGGGTAGTGAGATAGAAGGAGGGTTATGTGTCATATGTTAAATAGGGGGGACGTAATGACGATCTTGTTATTAGCATTTACAATTTTTTTTTAAAACTCATCCCTACTCGCAAAATTAAACTTTTCTCCATTTTATAACAATTAACTATAAAAAAGATTTTAAACAAAATATTATGTTAGAATATTTTATTAACAGATGGCGCTACATGCAGTTTTAAATGTTGCCGAGAAAGTTAAGCAATTCGTTGCTGGATATTTGTGAATACTTTCAAAAGCTGTATTCTTTATTTTAAATTTTAAAATTTCATTTTATTGAGAAAAATGTATGTATATTAACATAGCTCACAAACTTTGCACATTCAATTCTCTTCAAAGATAGAGGCCCTGTTCGGGGTCTAGTTGTTGTATGTCGTTGAATCATAGTCTACAATAAAAGATTGATCTGTGGTGTTTTTTAGATTTCTCTACTTGTCTTAACGAAGGAATTTTGTACAATACTTTGTGACTTTCTACAATATTAAAAGTAATAAATTGTGCTTTTCTTCCATTTATACAACTTATGAAATTTTCAGCTCACCCAACGGCCCTCACCAAACAATTGCCATTTATTATGTTCCCACTACCTGTTATCCGCGACTTCGCCGCGCGTATTTTGCAAGCAAACTCCATTTATATTCAATATTTCAACAATAATAGTAATTGTTTTATAACACCTACCGCTGAGAATGATGAGAATTGATGAGAATCAAACTGTTTTCAATTTGATCAATTTTCTGGAACGTTTACAATCGTTCTGTAATCGAACCAATTTGCAATAACAAATTCCAATTTAAAACTGTTCGAACACTTGATTAAAAAATCGAAATATACAAAAATATTTATAACAATGTCTGAAATGTTATCAATTTAATACACTTAAGTACTCAATGAAGACTAAACGTAGTTGAAAACAAAAAATCGCATCTAAAATAATATAATAGAAGCCGTTCTTCCGATTAAGCCTTAATTCTCTCCCTCTCCTCTGCGGGGGGGATTTCCAAAAATCCCTTTTCAGTGTGCGTTTTCATGATGTATCCTAACTGTGTACCAAATTTCACCTCTTTAGGTTCAGCGGTTTGCTCTGGGCGATGATGAATCAATCACTCAGTAAGTCAGGACAAGTAATTTTATGTATTTAGATTAGTAATGGTTGTTTAGAGATTTGAATTATTTTAAGAAGTATATGAAAATTTAACTTTTTAGATCAAAATTTGTTTTTTTTTTTAACTTCTTTAGAGGGGAGAAAATAAGAAAATGTAACAACTAACCTTTCTTAAAACAAACTTTCCTAAAAAGTTTTGAATGTAAAACCTTATGAACATGAATAGTTCTCACCTGTGCCAATGCATTTTCCACTTCAGAATTATTAGCTTTATTATTATTTATTACGGCAATGGCAGATTGAATTTCCTATCATTATAAAATATTATATACATATAATCATATTAATGTATATTTATAAATAAGATATAACAGCTGCATAATGAATACTTACGTCCAAATGCTCCAATTGCTCACAATCTTTTTCTAGAATTTTTAAACGTTTTTGCATATCATAAAATTCTACTTTATCCTGAAATTTTTAAATTCAATTGATTTAGAATCTATAACAATATATCTAATATATTGACATTCATAAATAGAATGTTCAAACCTCTTCATTAAATCCTGTTTCGTTGGCTTTTACCAACATCTGAGTAGTTTTTTCTTGCTTGTCAAAATCGAACTGTAGCACTTTAATTTCTTCTTTTAGTATACCAATTTCTTTAAAAATTTGTTTCACATTTAAACGCACATTCATTAATTGTTCTGTAATGTTGGCATCTTCCATTTCCTGGTCTAGCTCCTCTTCCTTTTGTAACCTATCAATCATAGGTTGTATCTTATCCACAAACTCATCAAACTGTAATAAAATTAATATTAAAATGGCTAAACAATTCCATTATCATTCGTTAAACGTAGCATTACCTTATTTCCAAGCGTCGATAAATCATAACTTCCTAAATAGTAAGAAAAATAAGTTAAATAAAATTAATCTTGAATGTAAACAATCAAATGCATACAATACGTACTTTCCACTTCATGTGATAAACCAGTATTTTCCTAATTTTTAATAAAAATTATCACGTTAATTAAGTAAATTTTAGAAACGTACATATAATGCATATTATATAAAACTTTTTATTAAAATATTGACATTAAATGCCTATAAACTAATTCTCTAGTTTAATCAATTTGAATGCTATAAAATAAATTACCTCAACAAATTTAAGACGTTCTTCTAATAAATCAGTTACTTCAAAAAGATCCCACACTTTCCTATTGCCATCAACCTAATCAGGCAAAAATAATATAAATTATTAAATAAAATTAAAAAATAATTTACGATATTTTGCCAAAATATTTTAAAATGAAATCAATTAATCAATTTATTTATAACAAGAAATGGCGGCTTGACAGTCTGCCTCTTATCATATTGTTTAGTAATTATCAAAAATTTAAGGAACATATTAAAAAATTATTTGATTTTTATTACAATATACTGATGTACAGTACTTACTATGTTACGTAACTTTTCTGTGACAAGACGTAAATTTTCTAATTTAGTCGACTGTTCATCTAATTTATTTTGGTGATCGTTTTTGATGGTTAAATATTCTTCCTTGAATACTACCATTTCTAATCGAGCTTCTGCCAAATTCTTCAATAAATATACGTAAATATAAGTAGATCATATAATAAGAAAATAAGAAATATACTGTATATAGATAGCTACAAATCATAATAAAATTTTTTATTATGATTTCGAATTTTTAAAACGAAACGAGCAATTGTTTATTGTGACATCGTCATAATTCCAGGCTGCAATTTTTAATCATTTTTTAATTTAAAATATATGCTTTCCACCTCAAATTAGTAGTGGCTTGTCCCTGTACATTATACTTTTCCGTTAGCTACAGAGACGTGCAGGTCATCTGTCTAACTCCTTTCAGGGGAAAATTTTGAATTGAAATAACATTACATTCGGTTGGCCGCGAAAATTTATATACAGTTAACCTGGACTTTCTTCCCAAAGGTTTTCATTTTTGGTCTCGTTGTACATTTATCTTACTCTGTATTCGATGTTCAGGAATGACGGACAGACGGACAGACGGTGGGAATTTGTAGGTTTACAATTTTTTTCAAATAGCAGCCCAACAATGATTTAATATTGATATTATTCTACAATACTTACAAGAGAGTTCATCAAACTTTCAAAATTCTCTTCGATTACCCGTACAATTTTATTCTACAAAATTATAACAAATATACGTTGAAATTCAGAAAATTTTATGTAATAAAATAATAATTTACACTTTACTTCTAGAATTTAATTAAATATTTATTTAATTATTTTTAACATAACTTACATCTTCGTTTTTCTTCCTTTCAAAATCTTTTCTTTGTTTGTCGATGCTTCGCGAGTAATTATTTAAAGCAGTTACTACCTAAAGAAATGAAGTTTTGGCTTTTTAGATTGTGTTTATCTTTTATAATGAATTCCAATTTATCGTAAATGAGAACATCCAAATAACATAGGTCTTATTAAAGAGGTTATGAAATAAAATTTATGCTAATTGAATAAATGATATTAAGATAATGTATATTTGATGAGCAAAACCAACGAATTATAACAATTATTTCGACAAATGATATAAAAAATATCTTACTTTATCCATGCCTTGTTCAATCGCATCAATTCTTTTAGAGAAATTCATTGTTTTCCACATATTTCCAACCATCCATCTATTTCCAGTACAATATGTATCAGAAGAAACAGTTTTCAAGTCAGATATAGATCTTTTCAATTTTTTATGCGTTTCAACTGAATAAGTCGAAATTTCTGTTATGCTGCTTGTCGATTTGCACTCAGACAATGTTTTTGATTCAGAAACGGTAATCATCTCTGAATCATTACTTCCCGCTTCTTCATTTAGAATTTCTTCTAATGATTGCATCGATAAGTTTATTGCAGAACCTTCTGAATCTTCCTTTCTTGTGTCCAGTTTAGAAGCTGATTTTAACGTAGAACTGGAAGTGTGAACTTCATTTTCATCACACACATCTTCGAGAAGTTCTATACCTTCTCCATTTTCTTCTTCATCACTTTTCGGCGACATTTCTGATGGCTGTTCTTCCAAAATTAATTGACTGGACGAGTGTTTTTTCATTTCTTCGATTGATTTAAATTGCTTCGATTCTTGGAAAGTTTGAGATTTCGAAGAAGTTTCAGAAGTAGTTTTAGAATTAACAGCACTTGTACTCTTTTCTGGTATTTTCTTTCTTTTCTTTGGAGCACTTTTCATCAAAGTTGCAGCTTCTTGGAGATCTTTAACTGGAACTCTAGCTCTTATATCCTAAATTACATAAATTATAGAAATAAAAAATGTCAATTTATTTGAATATATGAAATAAATCTCTAGTCCTGTACAAACTAAATACTTACATGAATATCCAATTCTCTTACAATAACTTTTAGTACTGTTCGAAGAATTTTGAAATTTACTGTTCCCATTTCGGGACAATCTAAAGCAACATCTATTAGTTGATTCAATGTAAACGTTTTTGTATCCATACTTAATTTTTTCACTAATCTAATTGAAAATTAATGCGAACGTATAATTTATTGATTAAATAATTGAAACAGTTGTTGCTTAAAGGAGTTAATAATGTAAAATCTGATATTATTATTATTACTATTATTGTACCAATATCAGAATCAATTATTTATTAATGAATTTTTGTAAATATTTTTAGATGTACTGTACAAAAATTACATTTTCAATTGTAGAATTGGAAAAACTATATTTGTTACATTTTTAATATTTTCTTTGATAATCTTTATTAAAATTGATCCTTTTTTTAATTTTTTAATGATAATGTTGTTACACTTTCTGGAAGGTCTAGAAAGTACTGGTATTTTACATTATTCTTACATTTCCTACTTGAGAAATATCTTCTAAACTTGAATTTGCTTTATCATTGATACTGATTGAATTGATATTAGCTACTATACTTATGATATACAGTATTAATTTTTTTTCTTAATGGAAATGGAAAATTTGAACATGTTTGTTCTAAATTAATTTGGTTTGAACGTTTTAACTGCTTTAAAAATACTATTGAGTTTCCTAAGATAAAGTACAGACTATTAGTCGTTATAATAAACTACAACGACATATATCCGCATTAAACTAGACTAGAAACTATCATCTGTCAAGTCATACTGGTCATAGATAAAGGATATTAAATTCAAATTTATAACTTAACTTTTTGTATAAAACAATACAAACAAAGTTGAATCGAAATTATGACCAATAACTAGGGTTCCCTCCAATGGGATCCCGGGATCCCGGCTGTTTTATAACCCGAGAAATATCCCGGGAAATTCTTCTCATTCCGAGAAATCTCGTAAATGTCTTAAAAAATCAATTTTTTCTTATTGTGTCTGTTAAAGTTGAGGAAATCTTGCAAATAGAAAGTATAATTAACTCATAAACTGTCAGAATACATTTGTATTTATTAATTTTAAGCTTGCTTATTAGTTTTTTTTTTTTAAATTTTTCTATTTGTGATAGGAGTCTAAAAATTCTTTACTTGTTAGAACATGTAATATCTGGAATAATTGTGCTTATGCTGTCTTAATTTTTAACCTTGCCCAGTAGATTCAATAACTAAATTACGCCAGGTTGTGCAAATTCGGCAAGGATACAAACGAGTACGAAGTATGCAAGTATGAAGTTTTTCTTCATAAACTTGATTATTAAAGCCAAACAAATTGCCAAATTATCGGGTTATAAGCTCGATGCCGCTATTAAAGCAGCCGAGGTTGAGAAATCAAAAATACTAGACGGCAAAAGAAATACTATAACGCATCTTGAAAACGAACTAAAATCGTCGAGGCTACAGGTGAAAAAACACATAACATCCGCCTTCTCTTAAATGCATTAAAGACGATTCCATCCACATCAATTGGATCGAAAAGAGCATTCTCGGTAGCAGGACGTTTCTTTAGTAAAATACAAATCAAATTAAGTAATCGGATTATTGACCATCATTGCTTTTTAAAATGTTATTATAAAAATTTACAATAATATTTTGTATTGTGTTTTATTTAAATGACGAAAATTAACTTTTCAGTTAGAAGTTTGATATAATTTCATTTTTTTTTTTTTAATTTTCAACTTAATTCAAAGATATTTTTCTGTAAGCAGTTTCTAACAAACTTTTTCCATTTGTGAAAATTTCTACGTAACTCAAAAGTAGTTTTTAATACATATTTTATACGATATTATGAATATTATTATTTTGGAGGTTGCAGGACGTATTAAGTTACTTAAAAATAAAAAATAATTACATCATTCGATTTTAAGATTTATTTTATATCTTAAAAATAATTAATTATATACCATAAAAAAATCTGTAGAAATTGTTTATGAAAGGAAAAAGTTAAATACAGTAGAATATTATGCTTTTCTATAAAAACTATTTGAAAGAGTATAAAGTATTATGTCAAAAGAAAAAAAAAACAGTCTTATCTTTGGAATTTAAATAGGAGGTTGGTGTCATGCAATAATTCTAAAATATTTTGGCAAATAATTAATAGTTTTAGACATAAAAGTGCATTAAGTTATAGTTCAAGAAATAACTCTCCTCATCATACCATGCATTTCTTATATGGCTTTTATAAGGAACATCGTGAATTAAGTCCAGGGCATTGCTGTTTTAACTATATAATTTATTAGATCACGGGATTCTCAATAAAAGTTTGGGGTTCCACAATAAAATCCGTTAAGTCTAGTTATGTATCATTCATACATAACTAGACTTAACGGATTTTATTGTGGAACCAACGCAGATTTGGGACGTGAGGTGTAATTGTTCTAGTCTCGGATCACCATACGAAAACTCGATCAGAGACTATACACGTGCTAAAGTTATTTACAGCTATCAATATATAAACAGTGGGAACTGATTTATCAGCAACGGCAAGAATCGAAATCGTGATATAATATTTGACATGGTAATGGAAACCATAAAAATAGTAAAACATAAAGAGTTTCTACCAGACGGAACACGTCCATTTTGTATATGAGATTTCATAAATTAGGAAAGCAATATTTATTATTTAAACCTGATATACAATAAAATAGAAGTTTTATATTATCATTATCATCCAAATACAGAACTTTATATTCGTCATGCTCTTTATCATTGTAAAATATATTACTGAAAAAGATTGTTCTCTATCTGGATAATTTCAACTTTAAGTTATCGTTACAAAGTTTCTGAATCTTAAATAAGGTATCACCATTTTTATCGTTATCCTCTATACCTGAAAAGTTATCTTTACTCACCTTAGTTAAATTAATGTGAAAAAAACGGAAGACGCTAAATAACAGATGAAATCACTTTTTGACATATATATTACAAATAATGGATGACATGCGATAGAAAGAGGCGTCTTACCGATTTCATTTAGGTTAACAAAGAAAGTGACGTGATCATACGGTTATCTATAGATCATGGTTTAAAGTATGTTTAGTTTGTTTGGTTACGGCAATGCGACACGTGGATAATCTGCCGCGGAAGATGCCTCTCGAGAGATCTTTTTTGGAAAATTGGCCCTTATTTAGGTGTTACAAACGTGAAGAAAATCCGAAAAACTCCACGTGATGGCGAGGCGCAAACACACAACCAACTACCAGTGTTCGTTCGATAGTTTTATCCCCTCAGCCACCATTGGGACCTTAAAGTATCTTAAAATAATAAATTTTATTTTTCTTACGTTCCTTAGAATTGAATTTTTACTTAATCTCTCCCGTAAACATTTATTGTACTGTTCGTCATGTCTATACAAATAATAACATATTTTCGTATATCGTACGACTTTCCTCACTGGCATAGTCCCCAAAAATTATTGTCAATATTCATCTCAAACATTCAACTATCTCAGACTAACAGTAACTTAAATCATTCCCATTTTATAATGATGTCACCGACCAGTGTCATGGCCTGTCTATATATGGGCGGAAAGTAAGTAGACAAAAAAGAATTGCTACAATTTTGTAATAATAATAAACGCATTATAAAATTTTGTGTGCATGTACTGTAGGTCAATCAACAGAATTTTGTAGTCCCTGAATTGTTAGTGACGCAGTGACCGAGAGTGACAAAAAAAGATAACCGACCACTTATCTGTTTAGGAAAGAGAGCATAATTCTGGGCGCTATTAAATGTGGAAATCAATGGTTGCCGTGCAGAGATGGTGGCATCCGGGGAAGAGACGTCATGCCACAATCCGTCCGGAAAAAATCGAAAAATTGTTATTCGAAGCTAATGACCACAGGTTCCTTCCTCTTCTTCCTCTTACTGTTTCATATGCAGATTCGGTTGCGGACGCGCAGAGAAGTGGATATTCTTCCACATCGTGGATCTGAGAAAAACAAGTTGGTGAATGGCAGCGATGACTACATTGAATTTTAAGCTAATTATCCATATTTTCGTTTAATAAGGTACATGTTAAATAATTTTCATCATTTTTTTCCTTAGAACTATTGGAATTATAGCAATTTCTCAATGTCTAGTTACTTTTCACACTGCCAGTACATGGCCACGTATAAACTCATGCCTTAGAAGTTGCCAGACTACAACTGGCTAATAGGAAGCAAAGATACAAATAACAAAAATGACAGCTAACAGTGCGAATACTTCATTTTTTAAAATTAACATAGGCTATGTGGAAAGTATAGGTGCGCACACGAGTTGCTTGAATTTCATGAATTTACTTTCTCTGCTGTTTGGAAAAGTATGGCGATCGATCAAAAGATGACACCCAAAAATTATATTTTTGTCTTGGAGACTTTGAAACGTCGAGAAATGGGAAAAGTTTTAGTTATTTTCTGTATGTACGAAAGTGTATGTTTATAGGAGCACGATTTTGTTCACCCTCTTTGAAGCTTAATAATCCGTGATTTTTGTCGAAAATTTCTGAAATTTTGCAGGGAAATTTTGGTATTAAGTGATTCGTGCTATTAAATTTTAGTGGTTAAACGTCGACGGGGTGGAGATATTTAGAGAGTCTATATTTCATGTAGGGTCGGATTTAATAACGATTTGATAGTTATTAGCATTTACAATTTTTTTTCTTTTTTTTTAAATTCATCCCTACCCTCAAAATTAATTTTTTGTCATTTTCTAAATAATTAATTAAATAAGAAGTTTTTTTAATAAAATATCACATTATAAATATTCTTGCCGGGAAAGTTAATAAACTCGTTGCTGGATTTTTCTTAAAATGATAACACAATCATTTGTTTACAGGTCGTGTGAAACATGCTGATCTAAGAGAAGATAATAGCTGTTGTTTGCGTATGTTTCAGTGGATTAACATATACGGAAATATAGAAAAGTTTATTCATAAATTCAGAAAGTCTGCTTCTACCAAGTCCTATATCAGACTGCTGGTTACCAAATTCAGGCAAACTGGTAATGTACACGGTGCACAAGGTTCCGGGAGATCTACCATAACAAAGAAACCATTCAATGCGTAGAAATTGCAATAACACAGAATTTACGTCATCAATCACAAGACTTTGTCTAGTGCTCACTCTGCCAAAACCAATAGTGTGGGAGATCCTTCATTACAAACTCATATAACGTGCATAGCGTATCCAAGTATTACATAAGCTGGAGGAAGAGAAATAGGACTATGCCACCTGCCAAGAAATGTTTAATAATCTCATAATGGCTATAGAACAGGAAGGTTTTATGCTGTTTCTGTGTATATTAATCCACTCGAATATTTGCAAACAACAACACTTTTGTTTTCTTGGATCAAGATGCTTTATACAACTTGCAAACAAATAATTTTCTTACCATTTTCTGAAAATGGATCGAGACTTTGTAATCAACTCATACTTAATGCTTATAATATAAATAATTTATATTTTAATTATTTTATAATAAATGATGCCAATTTTTCATCTATTTGTATGATCTGTTAATGAAATTGAAATAACAAAGCAAAAATTAAAGACAAATTGTTTACTCAAACATTTGTAATAAATGCAAAGTACTCACTTAACATTTTTTATGATTTTTTTATAACACAACACATTGTAGACACAATGGCCAATTACTATAATATTGGGAACATAATGATCAGAACATAGTTTTGAGGTATTTTCTCACATAAAAATAAGGCACGGTTCTTCTACATATTAAGGGTTACAATATACTCAAAACTAGATAATGATCTCCAAAATAGGCGAAAAAACAAAAGATGCGAGATAAATTATATAATCAGATGAACAATATGATTTTTACATGAAATTCAATTATAGGAATATACCAAAGGGAAGTTTTAGTTTAACTTGAATGTCTTAGTAATAAGTAACATCTGCAAGAGCTGTCAGGCACCAAATACTTCCTTGACTTGGAATTGAAATATAAGAATAATAACCTGAACAAATGGTTTCACTAAAAGTTTTCTTCTGACATTAAAAAATATCGAGTATAAAAAAGTTTCGCCGGTCCTTTTTTTTTTTTGTTTTCCAAATTACTATTAAATATCATTCAAGTTAAAATTTTCTTCACCACACTTAATTCGTTTCGTTACAAAAGTCTTATTGCACAATTCCAGCCTTAATTTAAAAACAATATAAAAACNTCATACTTAATGCTTATAATATAAATAATTTATATTTTTGGTTGTTGTTTTTATTTAAATTTGCGTGAAAAATAAATTAAACAAAAACAAATTTGTTTTCCAAATTACTATTAAATATCATTCAAGTTAAAATTTTCTTCACCACACTTAATTCGTTTCGTTACAAAAGTCTTATTGCACAATTCCAGCCTTAATTTAAAAACAATATAAAAACGGAAATATATAAAAGAAATTGGAAGTTTTTGTAACCAGTACATTCTTCAAACTTCATTCGAAAAGTTTTAGCCTAATATCAAACATCATGCAGTTCTTGGACGTTTATTGCAAGTTTCTTGTATATAGATTATTATAATCATCTGCAGAATATTTTTTTTAATCAACAGTTGTAGAAACCAGCACTACACTGTTGAAATCTTTGACGGTTTATAATTGATGAGCATTTTCATTTCAAACCATGTGACTTCCAACTTTTCCCATTACACAACTGACTTGTTTTCCAGAATTAGCAGTTTTTGAGTTTATTGAATCTTGTATGGAAACACGTCCACGAGATTTGGCAATTGTTCCTGGTAATGGAATTGGACATTTCACATAACGCATTTCAGGAGATACTTGAGCCATTTGGTTATTGCAGTATTCCTAATAAAAGTAAATATTTATAAAGAAAAATATTAAAATGTTTTCATTTTTATTATTAAAGAAATTATTGCTAAAAATCTAATACATAACGTAATCAACTACTTTTTCTTACTTAATTATTATATCAACTATATAATTTCCCTGTAAATTATGAGTTAACGTTTCATTAAAAATTAATGAAAAAAGAAATCAGAGTAGAGTTTTTATTTGTTTTTATTTGTTATTTTAGTAATGTAAGAAATAATACTGAACAAGAATCTAAAAACAATTCTTAAAAAGTTATCGAAAGAATTTTTTCAAACCTCCTTTATTAAAAACTGTAATTTTAAAAATAAATTAATAAATTATATAAATAAATCTGTTAATTATTAAAACAAATAAGTAAAATGTTTATCTGTATTGTTTAAATATTTTAAGTAAAACATCATTAATAAGAGATCTTTACTGAAATAAATCTGTCTTGAATAAATTTGTTCGTTAACCGAATACAGTGGGTATTCGGTTAACGAACAAATCGGGTAACGAACACTTTTGCGAAAGATTTTTATGTTCGGACAACGAACACTTCACAGAACAAACAAAAAAAAGCGACGTAAAATAATAAATACCGATTGATCTCCCCTTCTCTTCAGGCAACAATTCGAAACTTTTCGGAGCGCGGGAGACGTCGACGTTGACGCTCAACCCGGTATATATTAATCGGATAGTATTCACCCGAACTTTGAAGCTCTCCCTTGTGATTCCAGCCTTTTATTTTTCTCACAAAATCAATTCTTTTATATAGTATTTGCGAGACTGTCGGGCGGGCACTCGTTAAGTTTTGGGTCGGTTTTTATTTTCGAAAGGTGAGAATATAGTATCAAAGGTAGAGAGTGGGCAAAAAATGCCTAATGTTTCTGGGCAGTATGGCTTGAACAGGTCTACAATAGGCCGTAGTTAAATCTTATCTAAGAAAGATACTGTATAATCAAAAAGACTCAAGCAGCTTAAGGAGTAACAAAAATCACATCCGAGAAATAAAGAACATTTAAGCTCAGTGGAACCTGAAACTGATCTGACGACAGAAGAACGCCAAGAAGTCTTGAATGAAGAACACCAAGAAACTCGGCGAGATATGTTTTCTTCTGAAAAAGACGATTACTGCCGATATCTGCTATTAAAGATCTTTTGAAGAAGTGGAAGGATGTCAGAACAACGGTCTTAGAATGGCATCCAAACCAAGTTGAGGTTAATGGGCTTAGGGATCTCTATAATTACAATGCTATTAGTTACTTCTGAAAAATCCTGAAGAGAGAAAAGCATTCGACATTAGACAGATTTTTAACCCTCACAAACGGAAAAACAACACGACTAATAAAAATGCAAGACTGTGTATGTATGTATTTTTATTATTACATATAAATAAACGTAGTAAGAAAGTACAGTAGAGCCTCGATTATCCGACTCAATTGGGAACTGGGGTTGGTCGGATAATTGAAAAGTCGGATAACCGAAAAGTATGAAAAAATCCATTATTAGTGTAGTATATTATTATATCCCATGTAATTAGTATATTAGTATATCGCTATTAACCTATTTTGCGTTGAATTTTCATCGATGTTAAGCCTAACAAAAATTTTTTAAAATAATAATCGTCGCTATTGTATCGTTAAAAATTAGAAAATTAAGCCTCGTTTAAATACTGGCTCCCTTTCATGGTCGGATGAGTGTTGCCAGCTAAAACAGGTAAAAATAATATTAAAGTAGCCAAGACATAGCCAAATATTGTAGCGTCACATCACTAGCGGACATTTGAAATTTGCCGATTAGGACGGTCGCTTAACCGAGGTGTCGGTTAATCGGGGGTCGGATAATCGAGGCTCTACTGTATATATTTTTTATTTTTTGGAGTTTTCAGAACGGATTAATCAAATTCTCATACATACCTATGGTAAATCGATAATCGGATAGCGAACAAAGTCTTGGAACGGATTATGTTCGTTAACTGATCACCTACTGTATTTATTTTATGAGAGATCTGACCTCAGTATGTGTTACCTCAATTAAGGTAAATATTTTCAACAAATTCATTTAATTATCTTCATAAAAATTAATGATTTTATTTTACAATATTAGTAATTAGAACTACTTAAAGCTTTTTTGTTTTGTTTTGATTAATGTAATATTATACATATATATTCATTAGAAATCTAATGAAGTACAATCAAATATTAAAACTTGAATTCTTAAGTACTATATAGATAATAATTAAAATAGTTTAGTAAATTGATTATAATTTTCGAATAGAATATAAGATTTAAAAAAAAAGAACGTAATATTATAGAAAATCCTCGTTAGTTCGAAATTCAAGGAAAATCGCGACTTTGAATTATTGAATTTCGAATTATCCGAGATTTACATGTTTTTGTACAGTATTCCAAATGCTATGTATGTAACTGATGTAATTTATTAAGCAAATGGAATACGGCTACCTATACAAAACGCTATTTTCGTTAGTTTATAATAAATAATATTAATATAAATAAACCGCAAGCAAATAACAGGTTGCCAAATAGGTTTTATAAAAAGTAAAGGAGAACTTTTCTAAATGTAGCCCAAATTATTTTTAATAGTGGCTCAAAAGTAGTAAATCGCCCAAATGTAGTAGCCTAGAGCCCTAATGTGCTATTCGTAGCCCAATCTTGCAATCCCGAAACCCAGCCGTATTTTATGAAATAAGAGGAAAAACAGAGTAGTCCATGTGTAAGATGATAACCGAAAATGTGTTACTGTAAAAGCAAAGCCATATTGAACAAATTAAAGTTTTTGAAATTAGAAAATATAAGAATAATATAAAATTAAGTAATAATTTGTTCGTTAACCGAATACAGTAGGTATTCGGTTAACGAACAAATCGGGTAACGAACACTTTTGCGAAAGATTTTTATGTTCGGACAACGAACACTTCACAGAACAAACAAAAAAAAGCGACGTAAAATAATAAATACCGATTGATCTCCCCTTCTCTTCAGGCAACAATTCGAAACTTTTCGGAGCGCGGGAGACGTCGACGTTGACGCTCAACCCGGTATATATTAATCGGATAGTATTCACCCGAACTTTGAAGCTCTCCCTTGTGATTCCAGCCTTTTATTTTTCTCACAAAATCAATTCTTTTATATAGTATTTGCGAGACTGTCGGGCGGGCACTCGTTAAGTTTTGGGTCGGTTTTTATTTTCGAAAGGTGAGAATATAGTATCAAAGGTAGAGAGTGGGCAAAAAATGCCTAATGTTTCTGGGCAGTATGGCTTGAACAGGTCTACAATAGGCCGTAGTTAAATCTTATCTAAGAAAGATACTGTATAATCAAAAAGACTCAAGCAGCTTAAGGAGTAACATAAATCACATCCGAGAAATAAAGAACATTTAAGCTCAGTGGAACCTGAAACTGATCTGACGACAGAAGAACGCCAAGAAGTCTTGAATGAAGAACACCAAGAAACTCGGCGAGATATGTTTTCTTCTGAAAAAGACGATTACTGCCGATATCTGCTATTAAAGATCTTTTGAAGAAGTGGAAGGATGTCAGAACAACGGTCTTAGAATGGCATCCAAACCAAGTTGAGGTTAATGGGCTTAGGGATCTCTATAATTACAATGCTATTAGTTACTTCTGAAAAATCCTGAAGAAGAGAGAAAAGNTAAAGTTTTTGAAATTAGAAAATATAAGAATAATATAAATTTAAGTAATAGTGTTTTAGTTAATACAAATTGGGGTGACGTAATAGTTTTAATTGGCTAATTACAATAGTAAAATGTAGGAAAAGAAGCACTTTGTTGTTGTCAGTTTATGGTAAAGAATGATCTGGCATATTTTAAGATGTTTAAAGAATTCTTTAAACAAGATCAATGTTTACTTATCTTTACTTACTCAACTACAAAAAACTTTTATAGACTTATATAAAAAATGTTATTAAATATGTTATGTAAATGTATGTAGAAGTTTGTATGTTTGTTTTATTTTATGTAGTGGTTAGTTTGATGTATTATATCATTGTAGCATTTACGGAAGAGGAGCTAAAGCCCGAAATGCATACACGTGAAGAATGACAATAAAATATATTGGATGAAATTCTCGCCTGATTAGTCCTTGTCATACAAAAATAATGTGTCTATTTACATCAGGAATTGAGAAATACGTTATTTAGTTTTCTAAATTTACGAAGTATTTCTGCATTAATTAATCAAGAAAATTTAAATTTATTAACTTTTACGTTAGGACAAAGTTTCACGACAAAGTTTAAATAAAACTAAAGTGTAGTTTCTAATGATTATCAGCTTAGTAACTTAGACTCAATCTATAATAAATATATGCCTATTTTCCTGTCAATACTTGAATTGTATTCGTAGATAAATATAATTGTATGTAATCCTTTGATTAAAATAATAAATGTTTAAAATATATATAAAAGAAATTAACACAACTGTATCTTTGAAATACACGTCTATAAACTCAAACATTAATAAATTCATTTATCTTTATTTCATCTTTTTATTCTAGATTATTATTGCATATGCGTTAATTAAATATTAAATTTCACAACTAAGTAAAGAAACTTAATAAAACACAAAAGCATTTAGCATAAAAATATATTTAAAAATTTTTAAAACAAAGGAAGGCTTATACCAGATGTTGTGCGGATAACTCTTTATGATTTCGGATCCATTATTATTTTATACAGCTGCATGACTTTCTTCTCTTAATCAAAGTTATTTTCTATATTTTATAAACTTTCCAGCTTATAACTTACTTTTTTTTTAAATTGAAATAAATGTTTTCAATGAAGACAAGGATCTTCCCCTTGTTTCCTATTATAACTAATAATTTTAACAACTAATTAGTGGACATACATATTTTGTAACCTTAAACTGTTATGGGCACTTTCGCTAGTTGCGAAGGGGTCTCCTAACAGCAGAGATATAGTCCAAAAACAAAAAAGAAGAAAATTCTGAGGAATAAAAAAACGTAAATTACACCTACCAACATCAATGCGCAAAAATAGTATTGGTTCATTCGCTACTATAGAGAATGAACCAATACCTTTTTTACTTCTACATCTCTACTGTAGAAGTAGAAGGTCATCAGATGGGATTGTTAGGATAAAGGGGTGAAAATCTTATTAATAATGGTGTTAAAAGGCACAAGCGAAATGAGTACAGTCTGAATTGAGAATTCGGATATCTTTTTATGGTCGGTTCTAGCCTAAGGACAAAATATAGAAATACTAAGTCGTGCATCAACGAAGTAATCGAAGAGCCAGCCGCCAAAATGTAGGTTATGAATACTTATGGTAAGCGCAGCGAGCCCATATAGTTGTGGGTATAGTTACGTGTTATAGAACAGAAGAAAATTTTGAAATCTGACCAATTACAAGGACATTTGGAGACGATATGATATGGTATTAGAGCGTATTCTAAAGTCATTATTAAATAGCCCACTTCAACACATTAGCTTATGATTTTATCACTAAAATAGCTTTATTTTAATAACAAGCACTTAAGCTTCATGCATTTGTCTGAAAAATTCATTCATTAAAAAAGTTCGATCAGAGCCCTCCAAAATTAGGGACTCTGAAATCTTAAGCTTCATTAGTTTCATAATACATCCGGCCAATGACTGCATATAATAATTTCTAAGAATTTAAATTTGACTTTAAATTATTATATTATCATGAATATGGATGGGATAGACTTTAAGCATTGAAGAGAGAATATTATTAACAAACAAGAAAATTTGAATTACAGCAGAACTTTATTTTTTCTATTATCAAAGAAGAAATAAAATAAAGCAAATCATTTTTATTTGCTTTATTTGTAAATTGTTATTAAATTTAGTAATAAAAGGGTTGTAGTATAACCATATTGAAAGAAACTTTAGATTAAAATCATATATTTACACACATTATTAATTTATTTCTAAAAGCAACTCTATGTTATATAAAACTTTCACTTCTGTTTATGATTGTAAGCTTTATAATAAAGCTAAAAATCTTTATTAAAAAGCTTTATTATATATATTTACTGTTATAATTCAATTATTTTACTTACTTTAGAATCTTCAATCCTATTTCTTAAAATATCTGGACAATTTTCCTCTTCTCTACAATATTTCTTTTCATTGTCTGTTTAAACAGTTTTAAAAATTAATATTGAAGCCTTTTTTAGATTTAGAATAATAAATAATTGTTCTTTTTTATAAGATATTCGCATATATTTCAATACCATTTTTTGTCCTAAATAATATTCTGTTATATACTTTATGGAATAAGTAGGTTATTATTTTCAATTATATATAAATTTTTATTGTTTGTTAATTTTAAAATATTAAAGCAATAATTAAAAAGATTATAATTATTTAAAATAATGTAAAAATTTATGTAAATATATAATACGTTTATAGTTTATTATAAATTATTAACAAGTATAAGGCCTACAATTGTATTTTGTCATAGTATTCTTAAGTGTTCATAGTAGTAATTATGCTTGAGTATAAATGATTGATGTAACTTGCACTGTACAGTGCGATATTATAGTGTTCATATAAAAGAAAATATAAAGTCTGTTCATTTAAATCACACGATTTACATAAAGAAACTTTCTAAAACTTCATTTAAAGATGATCAGTATTAATCACCCAAATATTAACAAAATTTGCTGTTTAATATAAATAATTAAATACATTTATACTTATCAAAGAACAATTTGTACAAACTTACCGTGTTTTTCGTTCCAATCCAATTCATTAACCGTTATTAATTTATGATTAGAATTGACCGTTCCATCGCTATCTTCCTGTAATTAATAAAAATTAATATGAATTTTAATTAATAAATATTTAAAAAATCCTATACTTTTTGCTTGTAATGAATTAATACATTTTAAATGCTTAGAATAAATATTACTAATTGATAAACAGTTTTGTGAATTATTTTCAATACGTGAGAAAACTCCTGTTGAATAGATCTGATAATATTTATTTTAAAATATCAATTAAGAAAAAAACCGATAATTGCATCATTTATTTTGAATTGTCTTCTCTACTGATAATTGATTTTGAATTTAGTTCAATAAAGATAAACCATTTCTTACACAATAAGAGGAAGATAACACCTGCTTTATCTTCACTACAAAGTCAGAAAGCCCTCCCAAATTATCAGAATGATATATTTTAATGCGCACTACAAAAAATTCAACGATAACTCATCCTCAAATGGATCTTACATGTAATATCCAAAATATATTTGTTCCAAGTAAATTTTATCCGCAACAGTCATTTATTTATATTTTAGTGTGCTTCGGCTTAAGTGACAGAACAAATTATGTTACGTTACTATAAGACCTTGGAGTAATATTTAATCCTTTTATTACCACGATTTCTTTCATCATTAGTTCTTCTGGACAGTTATCTTCCATCTCATCCAGTGGGCATAACGCTTCCCCGTTGATTGTTTGCTGATACTTGCTAGGTGTGTACATAAGTGAATCGGATGGAGTCAGCGTTGTTTCACTTTTTTCACTTTCATTCGCTGCACCTAAAACATATTTTACTTATTTTAGCAATTACATTATGAACATTACAAATTTGATTGATTTATTATATATAGGGTGAGCCAAAAGTCGGTTAACAGGATCCAATACGATGAATGAGGCTTGAATATCATCTGGTCTAAACCGATTTTATGTTGCAATAGTTTCTAAATATAATGTTAAAAAATACATTTGGGTTAACTGATTTTTGGCCTATTGTGTATATTTGTTTTGCATGCATTTATTTATATTTAAAAAGAATCGAACTGATTAAAAATTTAACTATAAATTAATTATTTTGTTCTATAATAATAAATTTTTCTATACGAAAGAAGTAAATTAGGAATATAATACAATGAATGGTGTAATAAATTTTATTATGAATATATTGATATGTCCTATACTCTCTGGAACTTTATAACATACATAAGATTATTTTTAATACACAATTCTTTCTATTAAGAATTTCCTATTTCTAATTATGAGAATTAAGAATATATATGAAAAATAATTTTAAAATAAATTTTCCCTTTATAAAATTAAGTTTTAATATATATTCAAGTTACTAGATGGCAGTAAAGATTAGTAAAACTATCGATCTAATGTCACAAGGTCTATGACCCGATCTAAGTGCAGAATGCTGACAGAAGTAAACCTCTCATCGATCGTAATCTTCGAAACATCAATCCAGACAGCTAAAGTAATGTACATCACTAATATACTAACCAATCAAAGAGTAAAAAGTCATGATAGAAATGAGTGTACCTGAAAATCTGTAGTAAAAATAGTAAAACAAGACAAATATTCATATTTACTAGCTCTCTGTTGTCTTCTTTTCCTTCTCTGAATAAAACAAATAACGAGAATCACGTTTAGAACGAGTAGAACTGATCCAACTAGAGACACTATAACGAGTAATAAACGAGGCACTTCGCCTTCTTCTCCACTGAAAGCATCTAGAGATGCACTAGCTGAATCTCTGAAATTATGTCCTTCCGCTATAATAATAAAATCATAATTATTAAATAATGCATACACCTTGAATAAAAATTACGATTTATTATACACTAGCAACTTACTTAAAGTAAAAGTAATTGTTTCTTTCTCTTGAATTTCACTTTCACCTAAGGCATTTCGAGCTACCACTGCAAACACATATTCTGTACCGGGTTCTAAGTTTTTAATTCCGTAAACCGTCGAATTAGAAGGAACAACGTTCGTAACAATAAATTCTTTAGAACCACTTTTCTTATATTTTATTCGAAAATGTTGTGGCAAACCACTACTGAAACCAGGAATCCAACTAAGAATGACGCTATCGTGTGTAATATTTACAACACGTAACGATTCGGGAGGATCGGGTCTACCTGCACTTTCAAGAAAACATTGTAAATATAAAACAAAAAATTAAATTTATTTATAATTTTTATATATTAAAAACTAACCTCTCTTGCGTAATTTTAATTTCATATGGTCGTGTCCTAATTCATTTCGAGCAACGCACGCGTATTGTCCAAAATCATTTATTTTCAAGTTTCTTACAAATAGCACGCTCTCCCATTTGATTTCAGTTAATTGCGTTGATTGAGAAGCATATTTATCACTGCTAAAATTATCTCCAATTATACCTCCATTATAGGACCATACAAAACTAATGTCGGGAGCACCGTCAGCTAAACACACCAATCTAGCCGTTTCTCCAATATCTCCGGCAACATTCAAAAGATTTTTTGGAAGATGAATCTTCGGCTTAACTAAATAAAATAATATTTATAAAAGAAAAGAATCTTAACATATGTTTTAAGAACATTTTTATCAATGTATAACATATCTAAATCTTGTTTACTGTGAGGATAAATCTCACTCACAACTCACACTTGACAATCAGCTGCGCTCGTCCAATTGATTCATCTCCTACACCATTGTAAGCCACACATTCAAATGTTCCAATATCTTCTTTACTGACATTCAAAACTGTCAAATATGATCTACCTCTTTCAGCTACCTCCTGTGTTCTGCTCATATCAAAGCCTTTTCTTCTCCACTTTATGACATCGTTACTTAAAGGATTCGCTGTTGCCACACATTCAAAGTAAGCATTGTCACCAGCATCGGCGATGGCAGTCTTTGTCACTTTTATGACACTAGCTTGATCTGTAAATAACGTTCATTTAAATTATTTATTTATTTAATAATATCTACAATAAGAGAATATATTAAACTTCTATACAATGTAATATTAAATTTACAAAACGTTACTTATTTAATAGTATATTTATTAAATTCTTGATTATTATACTGTATATAAATTAAAATAATAATGTCGATATTGTAAATGTTATTAAAACTAGAATTTCAAATATAAAATATATTGCTGTATATTAGAATTTAAATTTGGTATTTTCTTATTAAAATTAATTTGAAATATATCCATGTAGAATAAACAGTTTTCACATTATTTAAATATTTAAAATAATTTTGAATTATTATTATTATTATTATTATTATTATAAGACATTGTATAATTACAAAACAAGTAGACTATAAAGTAAAAAATTATATATTTTTTAAAACTCTTTCCGCCCTTTAGGCATTTAGAGGAGCCTTTTCCATCCCCATTTTGGGTTTGTCCAGGCCTACAGTAGGGACAAGTGGTAAGGACAGAGTTCGACATATTCGGGACTGACGCCAATGAAAACTTTCCTGAAGATTAAATCTCCAATTCGATCCCATATCCCAAGAGCAATAGGCTGGCGCCATATTTTAACAAAATAATTTGTCTAAAATACTTTATAAAGTTTAAAAATACATTTAATTCTAATTTTTAAAAATATTAAATAATTGTTTTTATATATTCTGTATTTATTTTAGAAGAAAAGATGTAGACTCTAAATTCTAGAGAGAGACAATAAGGTGTGATTTCCCCTCTGAGAATGATTATTAATAAAATAAGCATAAGCATTTGTTTAAATAAAAAAATATTAAAAATTGGAAATGATTAAAATATTAGTACTTGATAGCAATTTTATTCTTGGTTCCAAAGAACATACAATGATTAAGATATGTTTACTGTATACTTTGTAGTATGTTGTAAGTTTGTGGAGTTTTTAATTTACTATTAAATCATTAAAACCTTATTTTAGTATATGAATTAAAAATCGCTTCCACTAAGATTTTCTTCTAAATTCTGCTTAAAATTGAACTTACATAGAACGTTTAACATAATAGAAGTTTTCCCAATTCCTTCAGAGTTAGAAGCTTCGCAATCATATTCGCCAGCATCTTCCCTTGTAGCGTGTTCAATTTCTAATAATGCACCCCTAAACACAATTCTATGCCCTGTATATCCGCTGAGACCACTTGCGTAATTTTCGCTAACATCCAACAAAGGTACACCATCTTTGGTCCAGGAATAAGTGATAATTGGAGGATTTCCTCTTGCTGTTATGTTGATTACAGTAGATTCACCTTCAACTACATCATATTTCTCTAATGGAGGATTTAAAAATTCCGGTTTATCTACAAAAAACATATAAAAATATTTTTACTTTATTTAAATAAACAACAAATTATATTTTAATCGATTCAATTATATTGAATAATAAATTTAGAATATTTAAAATAAATAAATTGTTATCGTAATGTTTATTTATAGTTTTTCGGTAAATAAATAGGAAAAGTAAAGAAGAAACGAATATTAAATAATAAATATTAGTTAAAATTTTGTTCTTATGATATATACACAAATGTTTTTAGTGTTTACTTAAATTTAATTGATTTTTAAATTTGTCTCCTACTAGATGGCAGCATACACTACATTTGGATTACATGATTTAAAAATTGATATAAAATGGATAAATAAATAAATAAATAAATAACAAAACAAAATTAAAAGATTACAATATAAAGAACAAAAATAAATATATAAATTTATATTTACACATCACTCTAAGAATGTTGGTGTCATGAACACTTTTCTGAACAGCAGAATTTGTAGCCTGACAAGTAACAACAGAACCATCATCAACTGAAGTAACGTTAAATTTTATTCTGCTTCTTGTAGATTTTCCACCATAAATTGAATCTACTGCTCCATCGTGCTGCCCAACTATGGGATCGCCATCTTTCCACCACTGTATTATTGCTTCCGGATTACTTGATCCAGACTCGCAGATCATTGTCACCTAAGATTATTTTTAAAATTATAATTAAATATAAAATAATTAGTTTAATAAATAAAGTTTTAAATTATTTAAGCGCATTTATCAAAATGTATCTTAGCGACCTCTAATGTTTAAATCTCACTAAAATTCTATCTAGTGTTAAATAGGAAAAGGAAAAAATATTTAATTGAAATAAATTTACTGGCTTTAAGCAGAAAACTTGAAGAAAACTAATTAATTTACTGTTGAAACTATGCAATCTTAATGATGCTACTTCTAATTAAATGAGGAATACAGTGTCATCGATTACCATTAAAATACTTTTTACCTCTTCTTTCATTCTCTTATTTGAATAAATTATTATAAATTTAATACTNACAATTTATTTTGTATTATTTATTTCTGTGTTTGTTATATATACGGAGCCTTGAGAGACTCTGTGGTGATTTCTTGTAACCGTCAACGAATCAAAAGATGAGATAAGATTAACGAGAACATTTATTAGCTTACATACATCCGACTTGGATTTTACACAAATTGCGAAATTATACCCCGACTTACGCAAATTCGACTTACGCGGTTATCACTCAGTCCCACCTATCGTGTAAGTTCAGGGTATTACTGTATCTGTTTGCTAATTTTCATTTTGTTCTCTAAAATTTATATTGTCATATAAATTAAAGTTTTAGTGAAATTGTTTTTAAAAATGGCTATTTTGAGATTTAAAAAAAGCTGCAATGAGTCTTGCTCAACTTTACTGGCACCTGAATAAGAAGTTAAGAGGATCAGGGAGGAAGTCCAATGACTTTGAATTATACTATAAAATTTAAATAATAAAGTGATATTTTACATAAGACTTCTGTTGTAATAGATGCAGATAATGGACGAATTGTTGCTGGATTTGACGCTTCGCACCGATAGATGGCGCCATTGTCGCTAGATTCGGCTCTAATCACCAATTCGCTACTGATCCCACTTCCGGTGTTTGTAGATATTGCCCTAATCTATATTAATCCCATATAATTTTAAACTTAGTTTTTGAAACGTAATAGGCGTGTATTATGAAATCCTTAATGATGAGTCTTACCTCTTTATCACCTTTGAACCATCGTACAGTTGCGAATGGATTACCTCCTAATACTAAGCAATTAAGTCGATATAAATCTCCTGATTTTAAAGGTTTATTTTCATCGTCTTTGATAATTGTCGGTGGATTAGGCGGATCTAAAAACAAATAATCAAGATAAATTTTAATAGCCGAATCCAATATAATTCCGGTTTCTGATATAGGCCTATATTATTAATAAATTTCAATGTAAAATAGTAATAATAATACTCACAAACAATCGTTAATGATGCTGTTTGAACTACTGTGTCACCCAAAGCTTCACTTACTGCGTAGCAAGAAAAGGTTTTTGTATCGGGATCCTTCATGCAATCGATAAATAAATTAATATTGAGATCTTGCTAAAAAATATTAATTATTTTGTTTATTATTGCAGCAAGTACGCATTGCTTTGAATTTACCTGCCTGGTAAGAGTGACGTTTATAACTGATGTTGTAGTCCATCCTCCATTTTCATCAGTTGTTACCGAATGAGCAGACATTAATGGTCTTCCATCAACAATCCATGAAATGTCCACTGGTGGATTGCTTGATCCAGTAGTGCACGTCAAACTTACAGAATCTCCAACTTTACCTTCTTTTGGACCGTTAATCGTTACTCTAGAGGGAGAAACTGTAGATTGCGATTTGGTTATCATTAATACGAATTTTATTCAGAAAGTTTAAAATTTTATAATTTCCCATTAAATCTGCAATTCAAATTTAAAAATAAATTTATCCGAAAATTGTTATTATTATTATTTCCATATTCTAATTTTAATTGCTTTTACGATTTCTCGTAAAAGTAAAAGTTAACATATTTTTAAAAATATAAGTAATACGTGATCAAAAATTGCAGATTACAATAATAAATTTGACTATTTATCTCGAAAACTCTTAATATTTTTACTTACAAAATACAGTAAGCTTCACAGAAGCTATCAAAGGATGATGAGTCACCGAATTTGACGCCTCGCATCGATACACTACATTGTTATCAGCAGTGGTTACGGTGAAAGTATGAGTGTTAGTTGCTTCTCTTCCACTTGTCGTGTATGTCACATCAACCTGGACATCATTTCTGTACCATACAAGTCGTGCTGGCGGATTTCCTCCTCGAGAAATACAAGCCAAAGTTAACTTATCACCAACTTGCACAATGTCACCATCTTGATAGCCTTCTATTTCCGGAGGGCCAGGAGGAACTGTAAGTGAAATGCCAAGAACTGCATAAATATATAATATATTAAATAATTAGAAGAATTTATTTAAGAAAAAAATAGTTATAAGTACGTATATTTTAACATATATGTTCAAATTTGATTGCTCTTTACTCGTATTGTTAATTTCAAAATTTTTCGATACACAGAAAAAAAAAATAGCAGATTAAGACAGTTTGCTTTAGATTTTTTGTAATAATCTAAATATAAAATTTATAGTGCTTTGTTATATTATTGATTACAAAAAAATTGAATTTTGAAAAAAGTTTTGGTTATTAAAAATTTGTTTCAAGTATTTTAAATCTCTCTTAATGCTCGTCTTTTAATATTTTAAGACTTTTCTTAATACTTTGACGTTACATTTTTTATAAACAGAAATTTGACATCTGAATTTATATTTAGAGTTATTTTTTTTATTATTTTTTTCTAGTTACAGCTTGTTGTTTATTTTTAACTATTCATATTTCGTATGGGTTTTTATTAAGGGTATTAAAATGATCTCTCTTTGTAACGACGATACTCTTTATTTCAAAATCGACTTATTACATAAAAATTTAAATGAAAAAATATGTAATATTCATAAAAGTCAAATCCTAGTTATTATCAATTTCTTTTTATACGTTTAGAAAAAGCCTATGCATGTAACTTAAGTAAAGATTCCAGAAGGAAGTAGTGCCCGTGTTTTATTGGATAAATAAATATTGTGTCTTCATGTACGAAAATCATATAGGGGAGATCGGGGCAACTTCGGCATGCGTGTCAAGTTTGTCAAGCGCTTTTTTTAAAAAACAAATTAAAAGGAGACTTTGGTTATAGGTTAGGCAGTTGAGTTTTATTGGTGGCTTGTTGAGTGTAGTGTTTTTATTGTTCTCCAACAAGCGTAGTTGAATTATCAAGCAAATTTTCATTTTCGTTCAATTCCATATAATATTTTTTTTCCATTTATATTGAATTGGCAGGTTTTGTTATAATTCCATGATAACGAAAGTTACTTTTCCTGTTAGAAGGATGTAACTTCAACTTATTCACGTGGCCAGATCGTGGCTTGGCATTCTGTTCTCAGGGTTGTACTTAATGTTTCGAAATCATGACTAGCGGGGTAAGATCGGCAACATAAAGCCACATTAGAAGCAAAGGATAAAAATCAAACAGATGATAAATGAAAACATGTTTGCATTTGTTATTCATGTATATATGTCTTTGAACTTGCATTTCGTTGTAATAATATTAAATGGGTGTTGGATTTGTATTTCTTTGTTTTAATAGTGAATTCCAACTTATACATTGTTAATAACATAATTTTATATACGTGCCTATCTTGCCCCATTACTGTTGCCCCTATACCAGGGGCAACTTTAATAAAAATAATTAAAATAATTACAACTTTACAAAAAGAGAGAAGTTGCCGATCTTGCCCCTATACCCGGGGCAACTTCGTCAATTTCTCTCTTCTTGTAAAGTTGTAATTATTTTAATTATTTTTATTTCCAAACTGATTTTAACCAGTTCTATAGTAAGGTAACATTCCAATAGACAATATGCAAAGCTTTTTTTTCAGTTTACAGCAGTATTTATTACATAAAATTTAAGTAAAGCTTAACATGCCGATCTTGCCCCGATCTCCCCTAATATTCTTTAAATTTAATTTTTTTCTTTATTATCCTTTAAATTCCCAATGGCGCGTTATTCTATGGGCAAAAGGGGAAATTGCTTGGGCCCTCACCGATGAGAGCCCCAAACCATTCTTTTGTAAGAGAATATTCCCCAGAAAATTCCCCGAAAGAAAAATGTACCTGAGGCCCTAACTCAAATTCGCGTGTGCCCTATAACCCTCTGTATAAAGCGCTACTGTAAATTCCATAATTTGTTCGCTTCTGAAATTGGCTCTCAATACATAATAAAAATTATGTATTGTAATGAGGTTTTATACAGGTTCGAGTTTGAAAATCGCGATTTGACGATAACAATGTCGTTTGTAATGGAAAATCGTATATTTAGTAATTCATAGATATCAAAAAAGGTTCTGTGTTTAATATTTATGGGAAAGATTGTTAAGTATTCATTGACACTCGACAATGGAGATATATCGCGGTTTGATTGTATATTTATAGTCTTTAGATCAAAATTTTAATCGTACGTTCGGTGTTAAAAAATGTAACGTACTTAAATTTATAAGTAACTAAATATAATAAAATCACAAAATATCTTAATTTTATTAAATTAAATACGTTATTTATTTATTAAAAAAAACAATTGCAATTAAGTATCAATAATTCATAAAAGACTAGATTAGATCCAAAGAGCATCTAAGAACTTCGAAGGATTATCTGAGATGCTCTTATATACAATTTTTATATTTCTTCTATCAGATCTATATTTTGTCTTCTTTTAAAAACAAGTAGCTTGACTTAATATAGATCTAAATGTTTATTGCAGTCCAAATGAGAAATATTGGATGATAAAAAAAAATACAAGAAAACACTTCATCGGATCAAATGTTCTTCAATAAGAACAGAAAACTTTCTTTATAACTTTCAGTTTACAAAAAAGAAGAAAAGAGGAACCGCATCTAAATCATTAGTTTAATTTGTGTAACTAAAAACTCTACTTACTTTCAAAAATTTCAAAGATAAATTGAAAGTATAGAATATCTATCTTGATGTTTTTTTATACAGATTAAACTTTTATAAAACGTAAAAAAAAAATACAACATTTCTTATAAAAAATGTAAGAATAAGAGTATTGAAATAACCGAAATGATGGTAATATTAATGGTAATAAATTTATTTCATGAATATTTTTAAAGTACATTTGAGATTTTTACATATCTACAGAGAGTTGCAATATAAATAAAATATAAAAAAAAAAAGTCAAGAATATCGGATAGAATTACAACATTTCGAAAGCAACTTCTGTTAGTAATACTGCATAATACATAAATTCGATTTACTCCAGTTGAACAATAAATATGACAAGTTTTTCTTTTTTCAATTTAAGCAAAGTAATGAGATATTCTTTTTTAAATATTCGTATGTATGGACGAGTTTCTATGAAAAATTTTGACTTTACTATAAATCATTCAATTCCGAAAATTTCTTACTATATCATCATTCAACATGCCGTAGGGTATATCAACTACAAATAAGGAATGATTTATAAGTGGCGCCATCTTTGGAAAAACAATTCAATCCCTCTTCCTTTATGAGTTATTTAATATAATAAAAATTTTAAAATTTATTCTATCAGCATTTATAATTTTTATATATTAAAAACTAACCTCTCTTGCGTAATTTTAATTTCATATGGTCGTGTCCTAATTCATTTCGAGCAACGCACGCGTATTGTCCAAAATCATTTATTTTCAAGTTTCTTACAAATAGCACGCTCTCCCATTTGATTTCAGTTAATTGCGTTGATTGAGAAGCATATTTATCACTGCTAAAATTATCTCCAATTATACCTCCATTATAGGACCATACAAAACTAATGTCGGGAGCACCGTCAGCTAAACACACCAATCTAGCCGTTTCTCCAATATCTCCGGCAACATTCAAAAGATTTTTTGGAAGATGAATCTTCGGCTTAACTAAATAAAATAATATTTATAAAAGAAAAGAATCTTAACATATGTTTTAAGAACATTTTTATCAATGTATAACATATCTAAATCTTGTTTACTGTGAGGATAAATCTCACTCACAACTCACACTTGACAATCAGCTGCGCTCGTCCAATTGATTCATCTCCTACACCATTGTAAGCCACACATTCAAATGTTCCAATATCTTCTTTACTGACATTCAAAACTGTCAAATATGATCTACCTCTTTCAGCTACCTCCTGTGTTCTGCTCATATCAAAGCCTTTTCTTCTCCACTTTATGACATCGTTACTTAAAGGATTCGCTGTTGCCACACATTCAAAGTAAGCATTGTCACCAGCATCGGCGATGGCAGTCTTTGTCACTTTTATGACACTAGCTTGATCTGTAAATAACGTTCATTTAAATTATTTATTTATTTAATAATATCTACAATAAGAGAATATATTAAACTTCTATACAATGTAATATNAGAATCATTTAATTATATGTATTAATGTACTTTTAAAGCTCTTTTTGCCTATTATATCACACTAAAGAAAACGTATTTTAAATTCGTATTTCATAAAAAAAAATATATTTCTCCCTCCTTTCTTGTCCCACGTGCAATATTATTAAATTCCTGTATGGATGCTGTAGCATTTCAATATGAAATACAGAGAACATCAATTGAGTGACAAGCAATTTCATGGCCTTCTGAATCACTATATGCAACATATCAAAAAATGCAATTTTTTTCCTCTTTCATTTCCCATATATATTTTAGTTTTTCTTTCTAAATATTCAATTATGGATGAAGAACAAAGACATCAATATATGAGAATGCTTTCTATTTTAAATGACTGTTATTTTCATAGAAAATTTCTTTCAAATTTAATAAAATAGTAATAATAAATTTATTAAAAATATAAGAAATATTAATTATTAATATCAAAATAAATTATTTTATAGTTTAAATGATTTTTTTTAAATAGTAAACACTAGTAAATAATTCAGTAACAACGACTTTCAGAGTAATAACTATTATTTAATGATTACATAATTGATACAAAAGTTGATAAGAAAGCTTCTTTAAATATAGTTAATAATTTATATGTAATTTATATAATGTTCCTTTAACTTTTTTATTTGTTAATTTGAATTATTAAATCAAAAGCTTAAAGTAAATTAAGTATTAAAATATTTAATTTATTTCTTCAGCATCTCTGAAAAGCGTCATAAATATAAATTTAAGAAACGTGCCAGTTATTCAACCAGTAGATCACGATCTACTAAGACATTAAATCCTACAATAGAAAATTATTTATCATTCTATAAATGTTTCTTTGAAGTTAGAATTGATATATCCTTTCTTATGTTACAATTAAATTTTGTGAATGTAAAAAGAATATAAAAATTTCAGATTAATATAATAACAAATATAAATTAATTTAGATATAAGTTGGTAATCTTTTAAACGTGTCTAGCATATTTATGACTTGTGAAAATGCTAAATTAATTTGAATAATTTCATTTTTTAAATATAAATTTATATTAAATTTGACAAATTAAGGTTGATTATAACCTCTTTGCTTATGCATGCGATGTCTAGCAGATGGCTGTAAAAATTTAATGCTTTTTCTATGGAAAAAAACATTTTCCAAAAATTTTAGAAAATGAAAGTAGATAGAGCCAAACAGCTTTTTGCGTTATAATCCGATTTAATTCTTCTATTAACATACGGTTTAAAATTTTGAAAATCGACTTAGTTAATTTTCTACAAATTTTCTTCGACTTTAAGAATTCATAAAAAAATTAACGAATTCGATTTTCAAAATTCTGAACCGTAAGTTAATACAAGAATTAAATATGATTCTAATACAAAAAACCGTTTGGTTCTATCTACTTCCATTTTCGAGAAATTTTGAAAAAGGTTTTTCCCATAGAAAAGGCATTAAATTTTTACCGCCATCTGCCAAAGATCGCGTGCATAACCAAAAAGGCTACAATCATTTTTAATATATTTATAAATCATTTTATATATTACTTAATTATATTTGCATAGGATAAGTGAAAAAAAAAGGAACTCGAATGAGGACTTACATAGAACACTAATGGTAACCATCGCTTTTAAAGGTCTTTGTAGAGCCACGTGGACGGCCTCGCAGGTGTATATTGCTCCATTATCGTCCATCTTAGGATAAATAGTGATGGTACTCATGCTGTTATGAAGATTATCATTGATGGTTTCGACCGTCGTCTGGGGTGTGTCTATAAAACAATTCAGAAAATTTCGATTCGTGTTTGAATGAGGCTTTTAACAAATTCACTTTAAAATATAAACTTTTAAATAAACTCGTAATCTAAACATAAAATAGAACAAATAAAATGTACAAATAATTGTAATTCTTATTGTGAATCATTAAGATTTACAATTTTCTAAATCTCCCAGTTTAAAGTCGCAATAAAATACATTTTAAGTGTATTAAGTAGAAAGTGTTTGTAGTTATTATACCTTTGGGTCCATAAAGAGCAAAAGACAACGGCTCGAAACTTTTGAAATTACAGATATTTGTCTACTTTGGTAGCATCCATTATGAAGTAAATCACCTAACAAATCTTAAGTGATTATATAAGTCGTTAGAGTTGTAATTTACTAAAAATAGATAAACTATCACGATAAAGGTATTTACTTGTGAATTTGCGAAATTAAATGACTTATGAAAATACATTTTTATTGTTACAAATTATTATTTGAATAATAGAAATAAATTCTTATTCTCTTTATTTAAAGATCATTTCAATAATTTTATTCTCGTTGCTAAAATTTATATTAAAGATTCGTCCTTAAGACGAAGATCTTTAGGAATTAAGTTCAATATAGCATCATTGTTATTGCTCTAGATTATTGCTATGCAATAAAATTTAAATTGATTAGCTCTTGTAATAAAAGAAACTATTGAAAATTTCGATAATGGTTCGTGGAATTTACATTAAATTTTTACATTAAGCTCTTCGTATAAATTCGTGTTTTTGATTGACATTATCGTAAATTTTCATCGTGTTTGTACTTGTAAATATAACCTTTCACACTTTGATAAGTTTTTATATATATATTTTAACAGTTTTTTCTACGTTTTTTTAAGTTTATAATCTATAATTTAGAGTAAATATGACCTAGTAATATAATAAGTTGATTATCGTTATAATAATAAAAAAATAATATCAACTTTTAAATAAATAAATTATTAGTAATTAATGCTTATTTTATTTATTTATTTATCTACTATAAATTACTACTTTTATTTTTATTATTATATACAGATATATTTATCTCTTTATAAAGACACTCAATCAAATTTTTTTACATTTAATAATGATAATGTATAATGCTTTAAGCGCTCGTTAATTTAAGATATTATTTTGTTAAACTTTTTATCCATATAAAAACAACATTTTAGTTTAAAAAAATGCATAAAGAAGCTTTTATATAATTTAAAAACGCGTTTGTTTAATTTATAAATTATAAATACTTTTTTTGATTAAAATCGTTTATAAAAAAATTAAAATTTTAATACATAAACTTTAAAAATACTCCGAATTTAAAAAAAAAACATGAATACAAGACTTTGAATGCGCGTTATATTCGAAATTCTTTATAAACTCTTGTAAATCCTTTTAAATTTTGAAAATATATGAAATTTTCTATCTTAAATCCAACGTAAAATGGTAATTGAGACTATTTCATTTTTTAAAAAAAAATTATATTTAATACAAGCGTTATTTTGAAAAAAACGAATTACAACTTTCTTTGAATCAGTACAATGTAAAATAGATAAAAAAAATATTCGCTTTCACACTTATCAAAGTTCATAGTTGCAGAAAGATAATATATTTGATAGTAAGCTAATCATATTTTGTAACTTACGTATATATATATAAAAAAATAAAGTTTTGAATATTTAAAAAAAATGAGAATGGCGATAACATTAGAATATATATAATCGTGACATGTAACTAGAAAATATTTTGTACTCGCTGAAGCGTAAAGAGAGATTTCAGCATTCTCCATTGTGACACATCGTGCATAACACCGGAATTGACTGACACGATACACTGGAGATACGTATTGTAGATAGATGTTGATACATCTGCTTCTGTAATAAATGTATTCCAATCTTTCCCAGCTCTTTTTCCAACAAAAAAATGAAAAAAAAAAATGTATATATTGCACATATTTTGATGTATCAAATAAAATAATCGTTATACGTATTTTATTCGATATCTAAACTGGTAGTATATACTTATATCATGCTTCGGAAGTTTACAGTAATATATTTGATTTGACGCCATAAAGTATATAAGGGTAAAAAAAAACTTTTAAACTTTACCTGATTTTATTTCTTTGCTATTTTTGAACCATTTTAAAGTAGTTGATGGTTTGCTTCCGCGAGCTGTGCAAGTGAGAGTAACTCTTTCCGCTTCTCTTGTATCCACTGTGCTACCATTTGTTCTTCCTTCAATATCTACCCTTTTAGGTGGTACTGCAAGAAGTCAGTAAACACTTTAGTCGTAGAACGAATATAGATAGGAAAATATGTCTATTCACATTTTATGAAGTTATTTTAAATGTGATCATAAAATGAAGCAAGATTTTTATCGCAAACTACATATCGTAAAAGTAACATTTTTAAATGTTTCTTTTGAATATCTGAATATAAATCGATATTAAGTTTGTAAAGCGTATTTTATTATCTAAACTTATCCACGAATATTTATTAAGTACAGTACATATATATAAATTTGTATTATTTTTGGAAAATTTAAATTATTACAAAAGAAAAACCTATGTTGTTTATTATTATTATTATTATAAAAATATTTAAAATTTATGAATTTCTCTTGTAAAATTTTAAAGCCTGATCGATATTATGACTCATTTAATTTATAAAACTATTAATATTAAGTAATTGAACATTTCTTTGCTGAAGTACAACGAAGAACTACAATATACGCACCTTCATTACATGCTAAATTACCCTTTAATAGACTAGGCTCTTCATGTTCAATATTTTATTTAGTAAGTTAAACCATAATCTTTCTGACCATCTTTTCTCAACTAATAATGACTTTCTGCCAAGTGATTTTCTCTTTCAACTTTGCTTCCTGATATTTAGAGCATCAGTAAGCAAGTAAAGCAACATCTGTCTAATGTAATTGTGTGGACATAATCTGTTATGGCGCATAGTTTCCGATTAGGATATTCTACGTAACACTACAACCACGCCCAACTCATTACGTCTGCCACTAATTTTGCAAAGGTTTTCTTGCGTAAAGTGATGTCTTGTCGCTCTAGCGACCAACTGGAAATTCCAAAATAAGCTATCAAATAAAGTACATTACTTGTTTTCAATACTCACCAAGAACGTGTATCTTAGCAGCGGCACGTATAGGTTGATTATTAGGAGCTGGCCCTACCTATTTGGAAAAGAAAAACAATTTTAAAAAGTTACAAATTACAGGAATATTATTAATTATCTTTTCAAATTATTCAAGCATTCATTATTTGTTTTAATAATTTTATGTAAGCAAAAACAGAATAAATTTCCAAAAAATATTGTTAAAGTTTATTTCATTGGTCGATTTCCACGTAATAGGATGTTTCTTCAATGCAGTTGGAAATAATTGCACTTAGTCGACATACTTTCCTGTACGGATAACTGCATGTGAAGATAGTATCACAACAATAAAGAGATACCAAGTTGGAAGCACTGTCGTTATACAGCAATGAAGCTACTAGCAGGCAGTAAAAATTGAAGTTTTACTGTCCAGGGTATCATTTCTCTTATCTTTTTATAACTACTCATAAAAATGAGGTGCGAATGTAAGATACAAATACCCAGAAATTTCATGTAGTTCAAAGCAAATTATACAATTTAGAATGTAACTAAGTTAAATATTATCTTTAAAATATGAATATTTTATTTGAATATTTTAAAGATCTTCACGATTTTTATCTTATTAATCTCAATTTGATAAATATATTCTAAAAAGAAAATTCTCAACGTAATATTAAGTTATGTAATTTTCAGTTTATATCAAAAAATTTTGACATTTATTACTAATATTTGATTAATAAATTCAGAATGGATAATAAATATGTTTTAAATTCAAAATTTAAAACAATATTTCTTAATGTTTTTCACTGCTCACACTTTTAAATTTGAAAAACGTGCTCATGCATCTCCGCGTGAAAATTCGTGTTTTATTTTAGAGGTTAAATATGTCCCATTTCCCATACATATATTTTAGACTAATCACAGATACGGATTAAGCAATTAGAAAACAAAATGAATCTTTATTCATTCATCAATATAATAACATTTGGTTCTAGAAATTTTTAACTAACAAAAACACAATTATACATTTAAGATGACATTAGTACAATTATATTAAACTTTTATCTTAAATATTAACTCAACTTTCAGTGAAAACGATGGAAAAACGATTTTAGAAAGTGTAATCGAAGAAGTTTTTCTTTATTAAATGTATTATGCACCCTCGAGATGCACGTACCTCAGATAAATAATTGATAATATATATTATTTCAAGTATAATATTATATACTAATTCTTCATGAAAATTATATAAAAAATGTAATTTTTGTTTTATTTAATAATGTATTTAATTTTTCCAAAATATTATATTAATAAAATTACATATTTAAAGTAATTACCAATGATTTTTCTGCCTACACAATTGTAAACTCCATTAAAAACAATGATATATAATTCTTTCATCTCACTTTCATCTCTTTTATTACGATGTAATGTGATGAGGCTACTTTCTGTAGCATATCATCATAATTAGCTCAATGTTAAATCAACTTGTACTTGACGGTCACTAATGTTGTAATCTCGTGGACAACAACAAATTAGCATCCATATATTCAACGTATAATTAAATCATCAAACTCGTGAGTTCTTTTAATTAAGTACAAATAAATATTTAAAAAGTTATGTTAAACTAAATTATTTGCCTGTAAATAAAACGTAAAAATCATAAATAACATTGTCATTAGCATTTGGCTTATTAATTTGCTTAATATTAATATTAAAAATGAAAAAAAATAAATAAATAATTTATTTTTTAAACAAGAAATACGTTTAATTTTTTATTTTTATAAGTTTTTTTGATTTTTTAAAAATTTAATTAAATTTCTTCGTGTTACATTTATCTTGAGTGAGTTATAAATGAAAATATACATACACCGATTACGTTTATCTCAAAGCCATTGTTTAGTTAAAATATTTGAAGAAAATCAAATATTTTAACTAAAATTTAAGAACTAAAATTCTGCTATTGGCATTTTTTTTACAAAGGATTCTTTATAAAAAATGCCAATAACAAAATGCCAAAGGTCTCAGAATAATGTTGATTTCTCATCATCTCTTGTGTTGACGTGTTATTAATTTAAAATAGATTAAACAACAACTTTTTGAAATTCTAAATTTTCAACAAGATTTTCTTTTTGTGAAAAAATATAAGCTAATACACTTTATCCAAAGTTTCAATTCTTTTCAGACAATGCAATTAAATTAAATTTATTTCATACGTTTTGAAAATAACGTAACCTCATTTAAAACTATATTTCACATAAAATTCATGTTTATAAATTTAATTTGCAAAATTATAAATCTCTGAGCTGTGCTTTCTTGAAAAATACATCTCACTATACGAAATATAACACATGCCATAAGAGAAAAGAAGAAAAATATACTCGTATATTGATAGTCTGTGATTCGGGAACCTCATAGTGAGTTACTTCCTTACGTAAAGTTTTTCGGATTTTCTTCACGTATGTAACACCTGAATAAGGAGGAATCAGTTTCTGTAAAAAGTTTTCTCCGGGAAGCACCCCACTTGGCAGATCATCCACGTGTTGCGATGATTTATTCCATCAATTCAATCTAGAAACCCACTAGTGAAGACCTATAAGTGAGTGGTGCTGAGGTAATGGGTACATTCTAATTTCTGATTTAAATTTACATTATTTTCTGTATTCATCTATCGCAACACTTAATAAAACTATTGTTTATTTATATATATTTCAAGTTCTAATCAATAAAGTTAACATTCTTTTAAATTCACTCTGAAGAAATAGATTCGGAATCAAAATCTGCCAAGAGTTTTGTAACTCCTGCGAATCCCTAAATATATTTATAATAAAGAAATACATTTATGTTATCAAATTTTTAATAATTATTTCGTAAAAATTTTATAATTGAGCACATTATTGATTTAATCATTTCATACATTTTAAAATAGATTATTGTCCTTTTATAAGCGCGACTACGAAAATACTTTTTAGAATAATTAATTTAAAAATAAACAAATATACGAAAGAGAAAATGAAAATAAAGTAAATTCTTTGTGGTAAAATAAATAAAACTATCGAAGAAAAGAATCTTACTTAAAGAAAAATATTTATCTTATGTAAAGGTATGTAGAATATGATTTACATTGATTGGAATACGACTAAAAGAAGTCTTATATAGCCAATGTTTGCTTAACACTGTCTTTTTTGTAGTAAATTGTGAGTCTAATTTTGTTATAAGTTCTGTGGCAAAGAACCTCTTTATACAAAGAAACTATGCAAGCAGAATAAAAGAAAAAGAATGAATGTCTCACACAATTAAAGTAAAAAAGAAATTTGTTAAGAATAAATGTAAACAGAAGAATAATCCAAAAGAAAGCTACAATTGTTCAAAATCTTTAAACAATTTTTTTTTTATTAAAAACCAATTAAAATAACAGTAAATAGATATTAGCCTAATTTACTTCTAACTTAATTTAAGAAAGTCCAATTTAAAACTCATTTATTTAAATTTACAATAATATTTTAAAATAAATTGTTTCCTTCTTTTTCTGTAATTTTTTTTCTATTAATTATAATAAAAGCATGTTTCGTTTAATTTCTATACTAAAGAACCATTATCTAACTAACTAATAACAGTAACTGAGGAAACAAAACAAGAAAATGTTTCCTTAATTACTATACTTTTCATTAAAAATAGACTAGCTTATAAGATACAGTATGTGGTTTATGTACTTTAATTCGAATTTGTGTATTTTAAAAATAAATTTCAGTAATTTTTCAATTTAATAAATCATTTAAATTATATAATAATTACACAATAGTGAAACCTTTTAAAATGACATTAATATAGAGGTTATTGGTAAAACATGCAACTTGTAAGAAATGAGGTAGGTCCTCATCCTTCTTAAAGTTATAAAATATATAAGTGAAATCAATAAAATAATTTTATTAGCCTCTACATCATGTTTTTCTTTATATAAAAGACTAAATTTTGGGGTTCCTGCGTGCATAAGATCTAAGTCTAACTAGTTGCCTGAGCCCATATGTCACAATAATAGAATTTTACATACTTTGCCTGAGAGATTGACCTGAAAGACGTTAATAACTTCCTCAAATGAAACTTTTTGGTTACAGAATTCTAAAAAAAAACCTAAGATCTTTCACAGGCAACATACATTCGTTCTGTTCATTGGTTGAAGATAAACTAACGATAAGTTTGAATACCACTAATGTGAATAACGCTATACTTGGTTAACTTATCACCGTCTAATGTACATTGTCTGTGAATAAAATTATTTTTTTAAATAACCTGATTAAAAAATTTCATGAAGAAAGTTATTAATCTCTCTTAGATCTATCTGTCTTTCAAAGGAAGTCGTAGATTTTGTTACATCCTGTATACAGTTTCTACGTTATTAAACTTGCAAATTTATTCACTTATTTTTTTATTTATTTAAAATCCTTTAAATATTTCATTTAATTTTAATCAGTATTTTAAATTATATATATTTAAAAATAATTTTAATTTTTACAAAATTCTAAAAAAAACTATTTCTAATTTGTCCAACTTTAAAACAGCTTAAATTATATATACACACATAGGTTGTATCTCTTAATTATTGATATTAATTTATAATTAAACTTCAATAACACCGAAATTAATGAATTTTGTTCACAAAAATTAAAAGAATTTTAAAAATGTACGAAATTAATCAACTTAGAATAAAGAAGAACATAATTTATTAATATAATTTTCTAGAAAATAAAACAAACTTATCACGAATTAAACTTTGAAGATGCGTGTAACTTATTTCATTTTAAAAGATATAAATTCGTTACATTAAATCACGAATAGTTGCTGTAATATATTTGCATTTGTTCTATTTCATTAAATTAATTTTAATTATATCAATTAATTTAAAATTTACTTTACATTATTTAATTTAAAATAATTCTCTTTCAATTTTCGTTTCTTACGCTCATTTTTTTTAGTATTAAATATTTGATTTAACGTTAAAAAGTTTCATATTTCAAATTATCAAATATTATTTTTATTGAGGTCATTTTATAGAGCAAACATATTTTTCTATTATTTTTTTTTTTATAAATGTGAATTAGACTAAAGTTCATCCTTCTTCAATGATAAAATTGTGCTGAGTACTTTCATAGTTGATATAATAGGAGTAGCGACAGAAGAGTGAGTCTGGCAGTCTCCATTGGGTCAAGTACTAAGGTTAAGTTATGATACAAAGACAAAATAACATATAAATTACATATCCATTTCTAATTATACAGAATTTAAATCATTATTTTAATCGTAATATTAATTATGTTAAATCTAATTAAATTTCATATAAGCATTTAGATTTAGTACATCTTGTAAGTTTAAGTATTAGTTGTGTTTTCTGTACAAATATTCACGTATTTCTTTGTTTTATTTACATTTTCTTATATCTCAATCGATAATAAAGTTATCGCATTTGGTATCCTGCTGTTGATTCCTTAGATCGACGTTTATTTAATTTTTTTTTAGTAAAAATGGGAGATCGATTCGTGAGTTATTCATTTAAAAAACCTTAAAAATAAATAATTCTATTTAAATGTTATTATAAAATACTTTAATCTGAAAGAAATTAGTCTGAAAGAAATTTGTTTACGTGGTTTATTTCGTATTCGTGAGCTTTAAGGATGGAATTTTCTAAATTTAATTAATTGAAACATTAAAAACTTATCTTGTCACTTTAAGCAATACAAATATGATTAAAACATAATAAAAATTTTACTGACAGTTAAATATATTTTAATAATATCTACATTAATTGCTGTATACGCAAACAGGCTAACAATTTAGACAGTTTTGTATTTTACTTTGTAAAGTCAGTAATTTTTTGAACTGATATTCCATACATTTCATTCTAAATGTATTAAATTATAAATAGTAATATTCTGTTGATTAATAAACAGAAATATGTTAAAATAATATAATTTTATGTGTTTACTATTGATAAATGGTATTGATTTTTAAGATAGTTTTTAAACTTTAGTAAGATAAAGAAATTTTATATTACGCTAGTAGAATTCTCATCACTAGCTGCCTTACTGGAAATGGATCGTCGAGAGACGAGAGAAACAGGGATCAAAGAGCAGATCCCAGATTTCATGGGAAATCCGAAATCACGGTATCGACCCCAAATTCCCCAAGAGTGAAAAGCCTACACACAAGAAATTTATAAATTTATTCATAAAATGTGAGAATTTCTTTGAAAAATAATGAAAATAATCTTCATATTTATACAATAATTTTAAATTTATTTCTTAAATTTTTCTGGAAAAAAGATCATTATTTTAAACAAAAAAAAACATTAAATACAAATTACTATCCTATAAATCTCATTTCATATCCTTCAAAGCATTTAATGTAATGTAAAATATATTAGAGATTTAATTTTTATTATGTTTAAATCAATATATTTTATGTGTACATTGAGCAATATAATTATTTTAATTATCATCGCATCAAATGTAATGTAATGTTGAATTCTCTGAATATACTGGTAATTACTAGAACCTATAGGATACATGCTGCTAAGGGAATTAACGAAGGCTATTATAATGTTATGAATTTGCCCCAGTTTCATCATAGAGATTTACATGCATCCTGTGGCATCCAGTTAGCATGAATTATATCTTGTCTAACCATCTAACCTAGTGTATAGATATCATAATACACAATATTACACTTACGAGTAAACAATGGTAGATACTATCGTATTTTGGATTTTAATTCTTGTACACACTTTTTAATTGTAGTTATTGGAAACGATAGATTCTTGGGAAGAAACATCCAAAAAGTTCAATTTTTAAGATTAGTTTTTTGGGTTTTTTTTCTTTGATTTTTTGAAAAGAATCTTTTTTAAAAAAAATCATTTAATTGTATTTTTGGAAAAAAAAGTTTTTGTTTCATTGGTTTTATCTGGTGGGCGTTTGAAAGTTGTAATTTTTCGAAAAGAAATTTTAAAAATTTAAGTTCTTTCATAAATTTTTCAGGTGTTTTAACTTAAAAAATTAATATTTATCTTTAAAAACTTATATATTAAGAATAAATACTTTTGTTGTATGTTAAGAAGTAATAAATAAACAATATTGATTATTACTTATTAAACGATTAAAAAATTAATCTTTTAAATATAAAGAAATTAAAAGATTGTTACTAAAACGTAATTAATCCATAACTTTCAATTGAAAGAATCCAAAAAACAAAAAATATTCTAAAAATTTCTTTGCTTATTCTATACTTTAATCTACGACTATTTTCCAGATCTCGGGCCATTATCGTAAACTTTCTTCTTTCAAACTATTCGAAATGTTAAACTTGAAATGTCTCGAAAACGATAACAGATTACTGCTAGCTTGAAATGTGAAAAAAAGTTGACAGTTTAATTTATAAATAATTTATCCTAAACTGAATATTAATGTAATTAAAATATTGATATAAATCTATATTAAATTGGTAGCAAAATAAAAAAAAAATATGTATATATAAATTACATTTAAGATATTAGAAAGGACTTAACCGGGATATATTTAATTTTTTTCTTTAACTGTTTTGCCCTGAGAACACTAAAAGGATCTTTTATCAGACCCAATGTGAGTTCGGCCAGGCTATCGCAATTAAATTATTATTATTTTAATTGTTCTTAATATATATATATATATATCTCAGTTAACTGACTTTTAGCCCATTCTATATATTTATATGGAAACGTAATCAATTTATTAATTTAAATACTTTTATGAAGAATTTACAGTAAAAGACGAGATTAATCCGTATTTTGGATAATAAAGATGCAAAGTTACATAACTCATGCAATTTTTAATATATGAAATATTTCAAATACTGTATTTGCATGCCTAATTGTACAGTTATGTACAGTTGTAGCTGTAGACCCGCATAAGAAATCTTTAAATGCTACAAATGTTAGGTTAAAAAAATCAGCAACGATTATGTGGAACAGAGATAAGCGTGTCTGATTAGATAATAGAACACGAGATAAGATAGTAAGAGTACAATTAAGATTTTATTCGATAATTGTTACGTAACTAGTCTTATAATGTATAAAAGCTTAGTTTTGATAGTTACGTATAATTATCTGCGTATAAATAAAATGCAGACATAACTTTATTAATAGTAATTTAAATTTAAAACAGTTTAATTTAAATTACATAATAAATTATATAGTTTTAAGTAGTTTTTTTAGGGAAAATGTTTGATAAAAGTCATTATTTGAATAAGAAAATTTCATGAATTAAAATTATTTTATGTGTAAATAAATTCATTTTTTATTACGTAGGAATAAATTAATATTAGAATCAATGTAAAGTAAATATAAAAATTAACTTTAAAATTTTATATATTTTAAATAAATAACGTACTTTGATTTAAATTGCATCAATTTAATAGATGCTTTTAAAGCAATTTACGTTAAAATAAAGTTGTTTACTCTTTACTTAACTTAATAAAATTCTTATAGAAAATCTAGAAATGTTCCGATTTTAAAGAAGTAATTTATTTTAAAAATAATTTCATTATATTTTTATTAAATTATAATTTGTATTTTCTTTATAATAATAGTGAATTTTCAACATTTTCATGCTAAAGAAATGGACAAAACCGAAAAAAATAACATATATTTTTTACTATTTGAATTATTTATATTATTTAGAATAGTTTTTAGGCAGCATAGAAAATTTAAATTCGTTCTATCAGACTGAGAATCGAATAAAATCGATCTTGAAATCAGACAAGATGGCGAACGTTAATGTTCCTTGACATTTTTAATAGACTAAAAATCATCATATAATCGCTTACCATTATTCAAAGTTGAATGAAATCGAATCGTTGGAAAATTGTTTAAACGTTCGTCAAATATATAACTACTGACTCATTTTTATCAGTCATATTGAAATAGTTTTCATTTATAAAATATAGTTAATTTAGTTTGAAAAAGTTAACGAATTACGGTTATTTAGGAATAAACTCAAACGAGTTATATTAAAATTAAAATTGAAGACGTAGGAATACTATTATATGTGTGATATATAATTACTATAATTCCGGTGAAAGAAATAATCATGGGAACTATAAAAGTTTTAATAGGAATGCTCGTATGTTTAATTATGAAAGGTATACAAAAATATGAAGAGTACCCGTGTAAAGAAGTATGAAAATAGAGGAATTCGTATAGAAATATGAATTACATTTTTATATATTTATGTCTTGATATATGTATGTGTTTGTACGTACACTTGTATGTCTTTCTATATTTACAGGAAATAATACTGTACAAGAATGTAAGAAAATATAGGGAAAAATACAGGAATATTTAAAGAAAAACTATACATATATGTATACGAAAACATATAATAATTCTTTTTATGTCTTTTTATTTAATTCCATTACTACTAGTTTGTATCAGAACAATTTTAATAAATTTTCAAATCGGTTCTGCTCAGCAATCTCAATTAAAATTATTAATCATAGTTTGAGATTACTTAGAAGATAATTTTTAACTAACGTGACCAGCAACGAAAATAAAACAAAATAATTTTTCATTACGTAAAAAAAAACCGATAAAAATTACTTAAATAAAAACTTTATAATAAATACAGATATATAGATACATTACATATTCAGCCTAACTAATTAGAAATCCATTTAAAGCACTCAAATATCTATCTAAAAATAAATACATTTTTAAGTATAATAATTTATTATATTTTTATGTAACTCTTAAATTATCATTTTTTACTATTTTATTGAAATAAAAAAATGTGTGTCAAAACGTTAAAATTTAGATTCGTTTGCTAGTCATACGTAACCTATTCGACATGCTTATCTTCAGACAAAATAAACTCTCTACTTCCTTCCCTCTAAAACTTTGTAACTGTTATACAATTCATAGCTTTAAAAATGTGTTAAAACTCACGCTGGAGATGGGTGGCATAAATCACAACAACATTTTATTGTCTTCATTCTTCGCTAGAACTTTTTGATATTTGTATTTTCCTTATACGTGTTCTGAAAATTCAAAAAGATTGTAGAAAAAGTTTCTCTCTCCTTATTTTTATTTTATTTTTTTTTTTCTTCTTTTTTTTTATCTAATATCTACGACTATTTTCCAGATCTCGGGCCATTATCGTAAACTTTCTTCTTTCAAACTATTCGAAATGTTAAACTTGAAATGTCTCGAAAACGATAACAGATTACTGCTAGCTTGAAATGTGAAAAAAAGTTGACAGTTTAATTTATAAATAATTTATCCTAAACTGAATATTAATGTAATTAAAATATTGATATAAATCTATATTAAATTGGTAGCAAAATAAAAAAAAAATATGTATATATAAATTACATTTAAGATATTAGAAAGGACTTAACCGGGATATATTTAATTTTTTTCTTTAACTGTTTTGCCCTGAGAACACTAAAAGGATCTTTTATCAGACCCAATGTGAGTTCGGCCAGGCTATCGCAATTAAATTATTATTATTTTAATTGTTCTTAATATATATATATATATATCTCAGTTAACTGACTTTTAGCCCATTTTATATATTTATATGGAAACGTAATCAATTTATTAATTTAAATACTTTTATGAAGAATTTACAGTAAAAGACGAGATTAATCCGTATTTTGGATAATAAAGATGCAAAGTTACATAACTCATGCAATTTTTAATATATGAAATATTTCAAATACTGTATTTGCATGCCTAATTGTACAGTTATGTACAGTTGTAGCTGTAGACCCGCATAAGAAATCTTTAAATGCTACAAATGTTAGGTTAAAAAAATCAGCAACGATTATGTGGAACAGAGATAAGCGTGTCTGATTAGATAATAGAACACGAGATAAGATAGTAAGAGTACAATTAAGATTTTATTCGATAATTGTTACGTAACTAGTCTTATAATGTATAAAAGCTTAGTTTTGATAGTTACGTATAATTATCTGCGTATAAATAAAATGCAGACATAACTTTATTAATAGTAATTTAAATTTAAAACAGTTTAATTTAAATTACATAATAAATTATATAGTTTTAAGTAGTTTTTTTAGGGANTCGCAATGGAATAATGTTTTGCCACTAACAAAAGGATAATCTTTATTGGATTATCGATCTTAACGCTTGAAAATATTCCTGTAATCTTAAACTATTCTCAACTTTCCGTATCATTTTTATTCGTCTCTAATAAAACACAAACTATTTTTAAAATTATATTTAAAAAAAAATATTTTCGTATCATCTCCAAGAATATTATATCCTGAAGTCATTACCAATAAAAATTAATTCCCTTTTATCGAATCAAATAAGCTACATCAGCCTAACTACTGAAACTTTTTTTAATGAGATAAAGCGAATGATATACCCTGTGGTATCATGTCAAATAATTTATTATCGAACAATAAATCAGTCGATAATATATTATTTTTCTATTATAATATAAAAAAAAAATTTAACTTAAAACTTTAAAAAGTTTCATTTAATTACAGTAATTTTTAAAGGTTTTTAAAGAATTTACATAATTTTATCTTTGTTAAGTTTAGGTAAAGTACGTTAAGAATACTTAAAGTTCTCTCTGAGATATTCCCAATACTCTAGTAAAATTAAAACTTAAAATGAAATAAAATCGAAAAATCTGCATTAAAACAGAAGAAATAGTTGGTCCGTTTGCAATAGGAAACTTTCAGTATTCTTGCCTTTGAATAAATCATGAGGCTTTGAACAAGTGCCACAGCATAATCGCTGATGTTATCGCTGAAGAACTGAAGACTGACTGACTCTATTATGAAGAGCGTAGATTTCAAATGCATTTGTTCGCTTTACTCTGGTAATAGTCGCCTGAAACAAATTTATGAATTGAATTTGCATATAAAATAAGCTACTAAGAGTATTTTTGCAATAGGGACTTCTATATTTACGGCCTCACTTATTCCTCGAAGAAACGAGAAAAATAACCAGAGACAGCTAAACTACATTGACAAATAATTACAGCGTTAAAGTGAAGGTTTTACGTGACAACTGAGAAATCTCAGTTAAAGTATATTCCTTTTTATGTCTTGTAAATACCATTCGTCTATTCTCAATTTGTAAGCTTAATTTAATTGTAAACACTAAACGATATTTACGCTCGAATAAAAATTAAATTTAAATATCTTTAAAGAGACTCGCGACTATTTAAATTACAAATGTTAGTTAAATTCTAATGAATCTGAACAAATTAAATTCTTAAAAAAAGAAAATGTTACTTAAGAATTTTTATTGGGTAATTTATTGTATTGTTCAATTACAATAACAAGAAATTAATATTTTAAATCAATTTTATCATCTTACTTAGCAATTTATGACATATTTGCGTATTTTTCATTATATTATGTTAATATTTTGCATGTTTTAAATAGTTCTATCGTGATATCTGCAAGCTTTTTAACTTGTTTTTTTTTAGTTTTTAAGTAAGGTAAACTTATCATGATTTTATAAAAGTACGTAAGGCTGTAGCGTGCAGACAACTTTACATCTGTTAAGCACATATTTATGAAAATTATTGGTTACACAATTCCCTCATTCTTATTCAAACGGTGATTATAATATTTCAACAAAATTATATCGATATTTCAATATTGAATATCTCTTTAAAAACTTTAAAAATAATCCTAATCAAGTGTTTTCATTTCTACTCCTTAGCCTTAAATTAAATTAATGTAATTTAAATAAATTTATATATTATTATTTAAGTTAATCAGAAAATTTCCTAGGGAAATGTAATAATAATAATATTCAACCAAATGAAATTAATTATTAAAAGTAAAAGGTTATATATAAAAGAATAAATAACATTCTAGTTATTCGTATTGTCTTAGCTATTTACTTAGACCGTGGAAGACAAAATTGCAATTGAAACAGAAGAAAAAAAAAATTGCCAATTTTCTGGAAGAAAGAAAGTCGATGACAATCACCTCTGAAATCTAAATTGAAGAGGATATTTTTGAAGAACTTCCACATAATGAAGGCAAGAGAGGTAAAAATACTTATCCATATTTAATGGGATAGTAATAAAGTGTAGACTGTGGAGTTTTCTTTTATTGTTTAGATAATTAGATGAAACTCTAGTACGATAAAGAAAAATTAATCAAATTTCATAAATAATCCATTGAATTACTTTAATGAATAAATTTCGAGAATTCATTGAGTAACACTATATAAACTGACTTTATTCATATTGGGTGGACCTTCAATATATACTTTACTTTCGATCAAACTTGGCTGATCGCGTGCATATTTTGATTGATATAGGTTAAATTGTTCTTTAAAAATATTCAAAAACCTTATTATTTTTAAAAGTTTTTTTTCTTATTTTCTTATTTAAAGTGAAATTCGTTCTAAAAGAATCCTAAATTCTAAGTATTAGAATCTCAAATCTATATATAAAGACTTTTAAGTTCATAAGATCCTTGGCATATGGATTTTAGATGATAGCAGATGTTTAAATATTTGTTTTTAAAATTTTATGAAAGCAAAAAACTGTTTTTTCCTCTAAATTTTATTAAAATATTGGAATTTATCCATAAAAGTGTTAATTAAGAAAATGAAATTCGCAAGTTTATAATTGATACTCAGCGTATCAGGTTATATAATTAATTAACCCTGTTCTAGCTTAAAATTGTATATAAAAATTGGTATTAAAATGAAAAATCGATTTTAAAAAATGAATAAATAATCCATAATTTTAAAAGAATTTACCTGGCATTGATATTCAGCTTCATCATCCATATTGGTGTTCCTTATTCTAAGATTATAAACTCCTCTTTCTTCATCTACAACCATACTGTAACGAGGATAACCAGGAATAGCTGGATTAAATCCTATAATAAAACATAGGAATTAAATAAGGTGATTATAAAATAAACCATAAAATGGAATTATATCAAATTAAGCTCTTGATGAAAAATAAATAAGTAAATTTAAAACTATAAATTATCATTTTAAATTTTAAGTAAATGTACTACAGGTTGAATAAATCACAAAGTTTTCGGTGATAGGTAATTGAGGTAAACCCTCCGCTAATGAATTCAGATAAATGTGGACAATAGACACCTTCGATAATATTAAAGGGATCCAATATAACGCGTCGCAATGGAATAATGTTTTGCCACTAACAAAAGGATAATCTTTATTGGATTATCGATCTTAACGCTTGAAAATATTCCTGTAATCTTAAACTATTCTTCAACGTTGCACTCTTAAAAATCAATACTGATCTCTATATTAACAACAGCGCTTATATTTTATTGATTTTAAATATAGATAAATAAGACTTTTTATCATATACTTAAAAATTTTTTCTTTCTGTATTCTATTTCTTCCACTTAAAAAAATATATATAAAACAACAAACTGTTAATATGAAATATATAATAACGTTCATCACTACATTATTTTGGGAATTTTAATGACGATATTAAAATGCGCATATTTAAAATGTAGTGAACAAGCTTTGTTAAAGTATGCAAATCCATTACATTTTATTGATTTCTATTAAAACTAATTTTGTTTTAATTACAGTAAAACTTTCTTAATTCGCTTCTTACTAAGTCGAAATTTACGATAATTTTGACGAGGTATTTTGTATCTGATCCTTGTTAAGTATCATCTTCAATATAAATTTTTTAAAAAATAAGTTTATATTTTACTAATAAAATAAGATCAATATCATTAAAATTTGAACTATATCATTATAATTATTAATTTTCTTAATATTTTATCAATTATTTCTTTATTTTCTACTAAATTTTTAAGTGGTTTTTTTTAAATTTCCATTTTCCTTATTAACTTAATTTAAAACGTTAATATAAAACTTAAAAATATGCTGTTGCATCTTATACTAATAAATTTTTTATAGTTATATTAAATTTCAAGAATTAATTATATTATTTACTTTATTCAATACGAGATAGAATTTTAAGTTAAATTTTATTTTTTAAATGTTTCCTTTCAAATTTCTATGTATTTTATTTTAAAAAATATATATTTTTTTAGTAACCGAATTTCCAATTAATGCTTGGGAACATTATTGTTGCTTGAATAGTTTCGACATGCAATAGGATACCTGCATAATCTAATAATGTAAGCGAAGGCGTGACTAACAGAACATACGCTGCACGAGCCTGAACTAGGCACTTAGCGTAATCAGTCACGTGACAAAGGTTAATACAGGTGGTTCGTCCCGCTGATTTTTAATGCTCTAGAAGAACATCTTATTTTTTTTTACTAGCTTCGTCAGCTTCTATCTAATGAATTAGGTAGACACTTTCACAGTCAGCTAAAGACAATTTGTTTTTGAAATACTTCTGATGAGTCATCTGTACAGACTAAGTTGTTTGGAGTCTTTACACGTAGTCATCTGTTAAAATTTATTACTTCTTATGGTTGTACGCTAGCTGCATTAGAGAGAAAGGAAATTATCAAATTTCCTTACTCGCTCGTTAATGGGATACGAACGCAAAATAAAAAAAAATAAAAAATAAAAGAGCACACAAAGTGCCGTTGTGTTGACAAGTGAATCAATGTCTTTTTCAATCGATTTAATATAAAAAGAACATTAAAATGGAATATTATTAATAAATACGAAAGATATTCATTTACCTCTAATTGAAGACTAAATAAATATTTCTTTATTTATTCAATCCAATTTACAAAAAAATAAAAAGAAAGTAGAAGCTCGATAAAATATAATAAAAATCCAATCACTGTTTGACATAAAAATTTACATATTATTTTATTAGCATTAGTAAATCGTAATGCCGAAAAAGTCTAAATGTGGTAATAAATAATAAAAGTAATAATAATAGTAATAATAATAATATATATATATATTTTCTACAGTAAAGAATTTATGAAGTGAAGACAGTCTGAAGAAATTGCTCGTAATATTCATCTCGAGGGTCACACAATCTAGTAAATGTGACTGAAGTAACCACTACACAACAATTTCTATCGATTGAGTGAAGTAGAGAATCTCGTCACTATCGGCACTCGACTAATTTCTCTTTCTGTGAGTCGGACATTGATCCAAACCGCGTTAAAGGATAGCTAAATATTTCACTTGTGTCTGTCGGCATGGAGCTTCTATACGCTCCTACGTGACCGCAGCACCGATGTAATTCGATATCTCACTGTGTGTTTACAGTGGTGCGAGAGTAGAAGAGCTCTCAACAGTAGCATGCTTTGTCCCTTCTTTCTGCCAGAATGGTCAATATGTCACCAAACGTGAAGACTATTAAAGAAAATGTTTGTTAAAAAATTTAGTATAATATCTTAATTGTTTTCTCTGTTTTATTTTTATTGAATTAGTTATTAATTCGAATAATTATTTTTATTTTAATATGTGTTTTATTATATGAAACGGTCGTCTTACATACGTGATTTATTCAAGATAGTTATTCTTGATATATGATATTTAGTAAGATCTCGTGAACTATAATTGAATCAATGTTTTCTAAGATAGATTTTATTACATATCAGGCCTACGTAATTTAAAGATTATATATTTTAAATAATGTTTATTTAACAGGATATGATTTTTTTTTTACAAAGTGAAAAATTCTCGGTATAAAACTTTACTTTTTTCCCCTACAGTTTAATTAATATTAAAATATTTATTTAATTAATTATAAATTAAAATTTCTATTGTTTTAACTATGTAAATAAACAATTGACTTAATGACTTACTAATTACTTAATAAAATTACTTAAATTTTCTAATTTATAAAGAAAAAAATACATATATGTATTTTAAGCTATGAATTTAAAAACAAAAGTTTTAAAGATTGTTATTTATTATTATTAAAGATTTGAACAATATCTAATCTGTACTTTAATTAAATTTTCCTGGATTACCCTTTAATTATCTAATTAGCAAGTTAATAAAAAAAAATTTTATTATTTTATAAATTTTGTAAAACAAGTTAATAAACTTCATTATTTTATGATGAATCATAAATATTTGATCCCATTTATAAAATTCGTTTTTAAAAATTTAATGGAATGAGATATTACTGCTTAAGAGAATACATTCATATTGAATTTTTTCAACTGTCAACATTGAAATTATAATTGAAAAGATGCTAAAAGATGATGATATATAGTTCAAATATGTTTGTTCAAAATGGATTATATTATGCAAATTGAAGCCTTTGAATAAAAAAAAACATCCAATTAAATTATACTGTATAAAGTAGATTTGAATAATAAATATTAAGATATGACAAATTATTTAAATAAGATGAGAATCCATATGGAAACATCATGTTAAACATTTAAATTTGGCATGAATATACGATGCATTCATCACAATTATTAGTTATTTTTATGAATGGATCGCATTCAATTGAATATCGCAATTAATATCTGAAAAAAATAAAATTTGTTTTAAGCTAATAGAAATATTTTAAATTCAAAATTACTAAATTTATAGTAGAGATAGATAAACAAATATACTTTTAAAAAGTAATAAAATATATTTGATTTACAAAATTTATAAAATAATAAAGTTAATAAACTCTATTATTGTATAATGAATTGTAAATATTTGATTCTATAAAGTCTTTTTAAAAATTTAATCGAAAATAAAGCATAAGTGTTGTAAAAAAATTTTTTCAAACTCTTAATATTAAAATTATAAATTAAAAGCTTTATTATTTGAATAATAATAATAATAATAATTAAAATGATAATAAAATTTATAACAAAATATAAATCGTTAAAATAAAGCTTTATTTACGAATATAAATGAATAAATTGTTCATTTGTTTTCGCTTCTTTCACACACCAAATATACAGTTTATAATAAAATTAATAATGACTTTTTTTAAAAAAATTAATTAGCTTCATTTAATAAAATATCTATAATGAATATTTAAATTGAACTTGTTTTAAATTGTTTATATTTTAAACTTTTTTCGTTATATTTTAGTTAAATCAAAATAATTGCTTAGTCGATATTACATCCGTTCGCTTCGCGGACTTACTCAGATTTTTTTTCCTTTTATATTTTTTATTTTATTTTTATTTTTTCCTTAATACTTTCTATCTTGGAATTTTGACAACCTTATCACTTTCTTGACATATCGCAGAGACCTTTTTCTTGGTAATCAAACTAAAGTAAATGCAAGTTTTCTCAGACAGTTTAATATATAAATGCCAATCTTAAAGTTTTCATCTACTTGATATATACAGTACATACATAAATATAGACAATATTTTTTAATTACCAATGCTGTAAAAGCTTTCGACCATAAATAAGATACGTTTTTTCCTAAATAAAACATTAATAAAAAGTAATTTTTAATTATAAAATATTCAACTTTCACCTTTAGATAATAGTTCATCTGGAACTTCAAAGAAATGTAAATAAATAATTTCACACTGGTTTTTTTTACTAAATCTCTAGTCATTTTTATACGATAAATAAATAGTTTTTGAGCTTTTTATACTTTTCTCACATTTAAAAAGAACCAGATAAATAAGCTACTCTCTTATTAAAGCTTATTTTTCTCTACAAATAGGTCAATGTATCGAACAGCTGTATCAATGATATAGAGTTACATACAGTCGAGTGTTCTCTTCCATTTTTCTTCCAAATGAAATATACTAATGATAATTTATTAATGTTAAAAAAACTGTTTAAATAATTATAATTTAATAAAACTTGAAGTCTTTTAAATGGTTAATTACACAGTTAAAAAATTAAATAATAAAATTAACTTTTTGTAAATTAGATCGTTCAACAATATACTTTCAAATAAAGATTAAATTTAATTATATAATATACCCTCAAGGCTCATTTTTTTTGTATTTTAACTTTTAAAATTCTCATAAACGAATGAATGTTATTTTATAAAATTGTTTAGAGTAAAATATTTAAGTATTTATGAATGGTTTTTACAAACAAGATAAATGTAATGCGATATTTTTTATAGTGTTTAGATTATGTGACTATCTTTATCGCATCATCTCTTCTGATCGGATTGTACTGTATATAAAATATAATAATTTTAAAGTTTACAGTTATGATTACATATTCGTTGAATAAATATTTATTTATAAAAAAAATAAAAGAGTATTTTAAATTCTTATTTAAAAAAACTGTTGGCCGCTAAAATAAAATAGAAATAATGAATAAAAATAACGAAATAAATGGCAAAATATTTTTAATCATAAACGAGAAAAAAAATTATTTAACTAAATTTTAATGTAATAAAATCGTTTTAATTTGTAATTTTTTAGCGTAAAATTATAATAAAAATAAGTTTAATTTTTAATGTAAAATTATAAGAATATATCACAAAAACTTAATTTATAATTTTATTTAAAAAATTACTACAACGTAATTTTGTAATTTTATAATTAATTTAATTTTGTAACAATATTATATTTTTCACTGCCATAAAATTAATACTTAGTATTCATTTTGCAAAAGGATTAATTAAAATAATTTTAATTAATTCGAATAAATAACAATGTAATATCTCTGTCTAAACATTTAGTGTATATTTAACTTTATAAAATTATGAATAAAAATATTACAAAATTTAAATTAATCCTACAATATTTCCTTTCCTGTTGATAAATCTATTTACTTATTTACTAAGTACTAAAATTTATTAATGAAATTAATTAATTTTTTTTAAAATTTAGTCTACTGTATTATTAATAAAATAGATTTTTCCAGGTCTATTAAACGTAAATAAAATTAATATGGTACATTGAAAAGTATTTTCGAGCAATTTATAATATAAAAAAACAAAAATTGAAATTGTCTTCTGGAAATTTATATACAGAAATATTAAATAAAAAAAAGATATTGTTATGATTCTATTAAAATAAAAGAAAGAAATATAAAAATGATTGATTGATGTTTTCAAAATATTATTTTTTAAGATATCTATAAATGTTATATTTTTTTTTAAATTTTATTTTAAAAGTAAGTACATTTGTAAGAGTGGAATATAATATATAACATGGTCAAAAGTTAGTTAACAGTGCTTTATTTTGTGTTTCAAGTACACTTATATTTTAACATACAAATAGAATAAGCTATAAATCGTAAAATGAATTTAATACACACTGTTTTTTTTAATAATTTTGGTGCAGTTGACTTTGAAACAAAACAAAAATTTTGACTTTACAATGGTTAACGTACTTTTGGGAAAAACCTATTTTCTTAGGAACTAAATATAATTTACTAATAGAAGATGTCTTTTTAATTAAATTTATAGTTTTAATTCTCATAAAAATCATATTAATAATTCAAAATTTTTCTAAAGAGATAATTTCGGGCATCAGTTAATCTACAAGTAGAATTTTTTATTATTATTATTTAAAAATAGATTCGTAATAAAATTTAAATGTAATTAACTTATTTCTATTAAAAAATTCTGTAACAATTTTTATCAATTATTTCCATTAATCATTTTAAAAAATGGGAACAGAAATGATTTCAAAAATTTCATGAAAATTGAACTTTTCTATCATTACAAAATCAATTGATATCTCCTGGGAACCAACTTTGCTACAGAGTTAATATTCAAATTCAATCTTTCATCATTCGTATGATTCATTAGTTACTAATTGATACATAAATCATGTTTGATTTATTTCCATATTTAATAATATAACATTTTCATTTTCATAGATGAAGATAACCAATATATTATAACAGTGCAAGGTCAATATATTTCTACTCTCAAAGGAATAAATGAAGTACGAAAATGGCAATGTTATTCAGAAAATGTCGTCTTTCCTGAAGCTAATATTAGTAATTATCTCTAAAGGCAAATGAACTAATTCTTAAATGTAAATATCTCGAGAGATTTCGAAGGTTCGACGATTATTAATCGCATTATTCACAAAGTTGTGCAATTAAAATTTCTACCAGCATTATTCACTAACATAGCTAATATTTATCGTACATTATTGATATTTTTTATATAATAATTTTATATATATTTACGTTTATCTAAATTTTAATTCTTAATTAAGATCCTAAGCTTCATTCCTTTGAGATTATAATAATTAAGGATTATTAAATAAACATTAATTAAAATATAAGGTTTTTAAAACAAACTCTTCTCGTTTACTTATATGTTTCTATGGTCGTTATTTTAAGCAAAATACCTTTAAAACATAATCAAATTTTAATTACTACATCTTGTAAATTTCCAGAAATTTTAATGAGTCAATCAGCTACATGTAATTATTGTTATTTAATGGGAAGTTATGTTAAGGAAACATCATACTTTATTTTAAATTACTTAAAATTAATATTGCTAAATATCTACTGAAACTATTTTTAATTGTCATTATGGGAAAATTTTTACAATATTATTAAGTAATCATTAATTCTGAAGTTAAATGTGATTAAGTTTATGAAGGAAACAATAACGGTTTATGTGTAAAATAAAATGAAAAGTCTTTAATTTATCTCAAAATGATGTTAATAAAATGGATAAAAAATCTAAAATATGATTAATATATAAGTAAAATTTATTAAATAATTAATGTAATATATAAACAGATAATTTTATATAATTAAAAATTAAAGTTTTAATTAGTTATGTAAATTAACTGATAATTTCATTGNACAGAAGAAAAAAAAATTGCCAATTTTCTGGAAGAAAGAAAGTCGATGACAATCACCTCTGAAATCTAAATTGAAGAGGATATTTTTGAAGAACTTCCACATAATGAAGGCAAGAGAGGTAAAAATACTTATCCATATTTAATGGGATAGTAATAAAGTGTAGACTGTGGAGTTTTCTTTTATTGTTTAGATAATTAGATGAAACTCTAGTACGATAAAGAAAAATTAATCAAATTTCATAAATAATCCATTGAATTACTTTAATGAATAAATTTCGAGAATTCATTGAGTAACACTATATAAACTGACTTTATTCATATTGGGTGGACCTTCAATATATACTTTACTTTCGATCAAACTTGGCTGATCGCGTGCATATTTTGATTGATATAGGTTAAATTGTTCTTTAAAAATATTCAAAAACCTTATTATTTTTAAAAGTTTTTTTTCTTATTTTCTTATTTAAAGTGAAATTCGTTCTAAAAGAATCCTAAATTCTAAGTATTAGAATCTCAAATCTATATATAAAGACTTTTAAGTTCATAAGATCCTTGGCATATGGATTTTAGATGATAGCAGATGTTTAAATATTTGTTTTTAAAATTTTATGAAAGCAAAAAACTGTTTTTTCCTCTAAATTTTATTAAAATATTGGAATTTATCCATAAAAGTGTTAATTAAGAAAATGAAATTCGCAAGTTTATAATTGATACTCAGCGTATCAGGTTATATAATTAATTAACCCTGTTCTAGCTTAAAATTGTATATAAAAATTGGTATTAAAATGAAAAATCGATTTTAAAAAATGAATAAATAATCCATAATTTTAAAAGAATTTACCTGGCATTGATATTCAGCTTCATCATCCATATTGGTGTTCCTTATTCTAAGATTATAAACTCCTCTTTCTTCATCTACAACCATACTGTAACGAGGATAACCAGGAATAGCTGGATTAAATCCTATAATAAAACATAGGAATTAAATAAGGTGATTATAAAATAAACCATAAAATGGAATTATATCAAATTAAGCTCTTGATGAAAAATAAATAAGTAAATTTAAAACTATAAATTATCATTTTAAATTTTAAGTAAATGTACTACAGGTTGAATAAATCACAAAGTTTTCGGTGATAGGTAATTGAGGTAAACCCTCCGCTAATGAATTCAGATAAATGTGGACAATAGACACCTTCGATAATATTAAAGGGATCCAATATAACGCGTCGCAATGGAATAATGTTTTGCCACTAACAAAAGGATAATCTTTATTGGATTATCGATCTTAACGCTTGAAAATATTCCTGTAATCTTAAACTATTCTTCAACGTTGCACTCTTAAAAATCAATACTGATCTCTATATTAACAACAGCGCTTATATTTTATTGATTTTAAATATAGATAAATAAGACTTTTTATCATATACTTAAAAATTTTTTCTTTCTGTATTCTATTTCTTCCACTTAAAAAAATATATATAAAACAACAAACTGTTAATATGAAATATATAATAACGTTCATCACTACATTATTTTGGGAATTTTAATGACGATATTAAAATGCGCATATTTAAAATGTAGTGAACAAGCTTTGTTAAAGTATGCAAATCCATTACATTTTATTGATTTCTATTAAAACTAATTTTGTTTTAATTACAGTAAAACTTTCTTAATTCGCTTCTTACTAAGTCGAAATTTACGATAATTTTGACGAGGTATTTTGTATCTGATCCTTGTTAAGTATCATCTTCAATATAAATTTTTTAAAAAATAAGTTTATATTTTACTAATAAAATAAGATCAATATCATTAAAATTTGAACTATATCATTATAATTATTAATTTTCTTAATATTTTATCAATTATTTCTTTATTTTCTACTAAATTTTTAAGTGGTTTTTTTTAAATTTCCATTTTCCTTATTAACTTAATTTAAAACGTTAATATAAAACTTAAAAATATGCTGTTGCATCTTATACTAATAAATTTTTTATAGTTATATTAAATTTCAAGAATTAATTATATTATTTACTTTATTCAATACGAGATAGAATTTTAAGTTAAATTTTATTTTTTAAATGTTTCCTTTCAAATTTCTATGTATTTTATTTTAAAAAATATATATTTTTTTAGTAACCGAATTTCCAATTAATGCTTGGGAACATTATTGTTGCTTGAATAGTTTCGACATGCAATAGGATACCTGCATAATCTAATAATGTAAGCGAAGGCGTGACTAACAGAACATACGCTGCACGAGCCTGAACTAGGCACTTAGCGTAATCAGTCACGTGACAAAGGTTAATACAGGTGGTTCGTCCCGCTGATTTTTAATGCTCTAGAAGAACATCTTATTTTTTTTTACTAGCTTCGTCAGCTTCTATCTAATGAATTAGGTAGACACTTTCACAGTCAGCTAAAGACAATTTGTTTTTGAAATACTTCTGATGAGTCATCTGTACAGACTAAGTTGTTTGGAGTCTTTACACGTAGTCATCTGTTAAAATTTATTACTTCTTATGGTTGTACGCTAGCTGCATTAGAGAGAAAGGAAATTATCAAATTTCCTTACTCGCTCGTTAATGGGATACGAACGCAAAATAAAAAAAAATAAAAAATAAAAGAGCACACAAAGTGCCGTTGTGTTGACAAGTGAATCAATGTCTTTTTCAATCGATTTAATATAAAAAGAACATTAAAATGGAATATTATTAATAAATACGAAAGATATTCATTTACCTCTAATTGAAGACTAAATAAATATTTCTTTATTTATTCAATCCAATTTACAAAAAAATAAAAAGAAAGTAGAAGCTCGATAAAATATAATAAAAATCCAATCACTGTTTGACATAAAAATTTACATATTATTTTATTAGCATTAGTAAATCGTAATGCCGAAAAAGTCTAAATGTGGTAATAAATAATAAAAGTAATAATAATAGTAATAATAATAATATATATATATTTTTTCTACAGTAAAGAATTTATGAAGTGAAGACAGTCTGAAGAAATTGCTCGTAATATTCATCTCGAGGGTCACACAATCTAGTAAATGTGACTGAAGTAACCACTACACAACAATTTCTATCGATTGAGTGAAGTAGAGAATCTCGTCACTATCGGCACTCGACTAATTTCTCTTTCTGTGAGTCGGACATTGATCCAAACCGCGTTAAAGGATAGCTAAATATTTCACTTGTGTCTGTCGGCATGGAGCTTCTATACGCTCCTACGTGACCGCAGCACCGATGTAATTCGATATCTCACTGTGTGTTTACAGTGGTGCGAGAGTAGAAGAGCTCTCAACAGTAGCATGCTTTGTCCCTTCTTTCTGCCAGAATGGTCAATATGTCACCAAACGTGAAGACTATTAAAGAAAATGTTTGTTAAAAAATTTAGTATAATATCTTAATTGTTTTCTCTGTTTTATTTTTATTGAATTAGTTATTAATTCGAATAATTATTTTTATTTTAATATGTGTTTTATTATATGAAACGGTCGTCTTACATACGTGATTTATTCAAGATAGTTATTCTTGATATATGATATTTAGTAAGATCTCGTGAACTATAATTGAATCAATGTTTTCTAAGATAGATTTTATTACATATCAGGCCTACGTAATTTAAAGATTATATATTTTAAATAATGTTTATTTAACAGGATATGATTTTTTTTTTACAAAGTGAAAAATTCTCGGTATAAAACTTTACTTTTTTCCCCTACAGTTTAATTAATATTAAAATATTTATTTAATTAATTATAAATTAAAATTTCTATTGTTTTAACTATGTAAATAAACAATTGACTTAATGACTTACTAATTACTTAATAAAATTACTTAAATTTTCTAATTTATAAAGAAAAAAATACATATATGTATTTTAAGCTATGAATTTAAAAACAAAAGTTTTAAAGATTGTTATTTATTATTATTAAAGATTTGAACAATATCTAATCTGTACTTTAATTAAATTTTCCTGGATTACCCTTTAATTATCTAATTAGCAAGTTAATAAAAAAAAATTTTATTATTTTATAAATTTTGTAAAACAAGTTAATAAACTTCATTATTTTATGATGAATCATAAATATTTGATCCCATTTATAAAATTCGTTTTTAAAAATTTAATGGAATGAGATATTACTGCTTAAGAGAATACATTCATATTGAATTTTTTCAACTGTCAACATTGAAATTATAATTGAAAAGATGCTAAAAGATGATGATATATAGTTCAAATATGTTTGTTCAAAATGGATTATATTATGCAAATTGAAGCCTTTGAATAAAAAAAAACATCCAATTAAATTATACTGTATAAAGTAGATTTGAATAATAAATATTAAGATATGACAAATTATTTAAATAAGATGAGAATCCATATGGAAACATCATGTTAAACATTTAAATTTGGCATGAATATACGATGCATTCATCACAATTATTAGTTATTTTTATGAATGGATCGCATTCAATTGAATATCGCAATTAATATCTGAAAAAAATAAAATTTGTTTTAAGCTAATAGAAATATTTTAAATTCAAAATTACTAAATTTATAGTAGAGATAGATAAACAAATATACTTTTAAAAAGTAATAAAATATATTTGATTTACAAAATTTATAAAATAATAAAGTTAATAAACTCTATTATTGTATAATGAATTGTAAATATTTGATTCTATAAAGTCTTTTTAAAAATTTAATCGAAAATAAAGCATAAGTGTTGTAAAAAAATTTTTTCAAACTCTTAATATTAAAATTATAAATTAAAAGCTTTATTATTTGAATAATAATAATAATAATAATTAAAATGATAATAAAATTTATAACAAAATATAAATCGTTAAAATAAAGCTTTATTTACGAATATAAATGAATAAATTGTTCATTTGTTTTCGCTTCTTTCACACACCAAATATACAGTTTATAATAAAATTAATAATGACTTTTTTTAAAAAAATTAATTAGCTTCATTTAATAAAATATCTATAATGAATATTTAAATTGAACTTGTTTTAAATTGTTTATATTTTAAACTTTTTTCGTTATATTTTAGTTAAATCAAAATAATTGCTTAGTCGATATTACATCCGTTCGCTTCGCGGACTTACTCAGATTTTTTTTCCTTTTATATTTTTTATTTTATTTTTATTTTTTCCTTAATACTTTCTATCTTGGAATTTTGACAACCTTATCACTTTCTTGACATATCGCAGAGACCTTTTTCTTGGTAATCAAACTAAAGTAAATGCAAGTTTTCTCAGACAGTTTAATATATAAATGCCAATCTTAAAGTTTTCATCTACTTGATATATACAGTACATACATAAATATAGACAATATTTTTTAATTACCAATGCTGTAAAAGCTTTCGACCATAAATAAGATACGTTTTTTCCTAAATAAAACATTAATAAAAAGTAATTTTTAATTATAAAATATTCAACTTTCACCTTTAGATAATAGTTCATCTGGAACTTCAAAGAAATGTAAATAAATAATTTCACACTGGTTTTTTTTACTAAATCTCTAGTCATTTTTATACGATAAATAAATAGTTTTTGAGCTTTTTATACTTTTCTCACATTTAAAAAGAACCAGATAAATAAGCTACTCTCTTATTAAAGCTTATTTTTCTCTACAAATAGGTCAATGTATCGAACAGCTGTATCAATGATATAGAGTTACATACAGTCGAGTGTTCTCTTCCATTTTTCTTCCAAATGAAATATACTAATGATAATTTATTAATGTTAAAAAAACTGTTTAAATAATTATAATTTAATAAAACTTGAAGTCTTTTAAATGGTTAATTACACAGTTAAAAAATTAAATAATAAAATTAACTTTTTGTAAATTAGATCGTTCAACAATATACTTTCAAATAAAGATTAAATTTAATTATATAATATACCCTCAAGGCTCATTTTTTTTGTATTTTAACTTTTAAAATTCTCATAAACGAATGAATGTTATTTTATAAAATTGTTTAGAGTAAAATATTTAAGTATTTATGAATGGTTTTTACAAACAAGATAAATGTAATGCGATATTTTTTATAGTGTTTAGATTATGTGACTATCTTTATCGCATCATCTCTTCTGATCGGATTGTACTGTATATAAAATATAATAATTTTAAAGTTTACAGTTATGATTACATATTCGTTGAATAAATATTTATTTATAAAAAAAATAAAAGAGTATTTTAAATTCTTATTTAAAAAAACTGTTGGCCGCTAAAATAAAATAGAAATAATGAATAAAAATAACGAAATNGTAAATTAACTGATAATTTCATTGTATTAAACAATAATTAATTCTAAAAAAATCAATAAATATATTTAAAAATTATTTTTAAATGTAAAAAATAAAACAATAGCAATATTGTATTAATAGTTTTATATATCATTGTACTTAATATTATTATACTTTTTAAAAGAAATTTATTTAAGAATGATTTAAACATGTTTATAAGTAAATCAATAATGAATTAAGAAAATTTACTTACTTTAGTAAACTTTTTATGTCTTAATTACAATAGAATTATATACAAAATTAATTAAATTTTATTTTAAAAAATATTTGCATAATTAATTTAATTTTCAACTTATTATGCAATAATAATTTTGCTTAAGATATGCTTTTAGTAAAGAAAAATACACCAAAATAGTAATTTTTCTGGTTTTCTAAGTGTTTCTAACCTGGCAACCATCTAAGTGTCAATCGATTTAGCTGAGGGTCGGAAATTTATTTTTATTACATTTAAAATATAATAATAATAGATATACCTTTAAAATGTATTAAGGTAAACATCCAATTTTGAATTTTAAGTTTAATTAATCTTTATTCTTTTTTGTATCGGTATAGAAAGAGATGGGCAAATTAAAACTAGTTTTGAAAGAAGTCAACAGGCAGAAAAAATTGGAAGCTTTTGCTCTAGAGAATAATTAAATCCTTCCATAAGTTATAATAATTATTTCGAATATCAAATGTTCTTCTATAAAATATGTACAAATATCAATAATAACGTAACATAATGCATAATTAAATGCTGCAGTAAATATTCTATTCTAATAAAATTTTATAGCATTTTTTCCTGTTCTTAAATCTAATAAAGAGTGGAATATAATATATAACATGGTCAAAAGTTAGTTAACAGTGCTTTATTTTGTGTTTCAAGTACACTTATATTTTAACATACAAATAGAATAAGCTATAAATCGTAAAATGAATTTAATACACACTGTTTTTTTTAATAATTTTGGTGCAGTTGACTTTGAAACAAAACAAAAATTTTGACTTTACAATGGTTAACGTACTTTTGGGAAAAACCTATTTTCTTAGGAACTAAATATAATTTACTAATAGAAGATGTCTTTTTAATTAAATTTATAGTTTTAATTCTCATAAAAATCATATTAATAATTCAAAATTTTTCTAAAGAGATAATTTCGGGCATCAGTTAATCTACAAGTAGAATTTTTTATTATTATTATTTAAAAATAGATTCGTAATAAAATTTAAATGTAATTAACTTATTTCTATTAAAAAATTCTGTAACAATTTTTATCAATTATTTCCATTAATCATTTTAAAAAATGGGAACAGAAATGATTTCAAAAATTTCATGAAAATTGAACTTTTCTATCATTACAAAATCAATTGATATCTCCTGGGAACCAACTTTGCTACAGAGTTAATATTCAAATTCAATCTTTCATCATTCGTATGATTCATTAGTTACTAATTGATACATAAATCATGTTTGATTTATTTCCATATTTAATAATATAACATTTTCATTTTCATAGATGAAGATAACCAATATATTATAACAGTGCAAGGTCAATATATTTCTACTCTCAAAGGAATAAATGAAGTACGAAAATGGCAATGTTATTCAGAAAATGTCGTCTTTCCTGAAGCTAATATTAGTAATTATCTCTAAAGGCAAATGAACTAATTCTTAAATGTAAATATCTCGAGAGATTTCGAAGGTTCGACGATTATTAATCGCATTATTCACAAAGTTGTGCAATTAAAATTTCTACCAGCATTATTCACTAACATAGCTAATATTTATCGTACATTATTGATATTTTTTATATAATAATTTTATATATATTTACGTTTATCTAAATTTTAATTCTTAATTAAGATCCTAAGCTTCATTCCTTTGAGATTATAATAATTAAGGATTATTAAATAAACATTAATTAAAATATAAGGTTTTTAAAACAAACTCTTCTCGTTTACTTATATGTTTCTATGGTCGTTATTTTAAGCAAAATACCTTTAAAACATAATCAAATTTTAATTACTACATCTTGTAAATTTCCAGAAATTTTAATGAGTCAATCAGCTACATGTAATTATTGTTATTTAATGGGAAGTTATGTTAAGGAAACATCATACTTTATTTTAAATTACTTAAAATTAATATTGCTAAATATCTACTGAAACTATTTTTAATTGTCATTATGGGAAAATTTTTACAATATTATTAAGTAATCATTAATTCTGAAGTTAAATGTGATTAAGTTTATGAAGGAAACAATAACGGTTTATGTGTAAAATAAAATGAAAAGTCTTTAATTTATCTCAAAATGATGTTAATAAAATGGATAAAAAATCTAAAATATGATTAATATATAAGTAAAATTTATTAAATAATTAATGTAATATATAAACAGATAATTTTATATAATTAAAAATTAAAGTTTTAATTAGTTATGTAAATTAACTGATAATTTCATTGTATTAAACAATAATTAATTCTAAAAAAATCAATAAATATATTTAAAAATTATTTTTAAATGTAAAAAATAAAACAATAGCAATATTGTATTAATAGTTTTATATATCATTGTACTTAATATTATTATACTTTTTAAAAGAAATTTATTTAAGAATGATTTAAACATGTTTATAAGTAAATCAATAATGAATTAAGAAAATTTACTTACTTTAGTAAACTTTTTATGTCTTAATTACAATAGAATTATATACAAAATTAATTAAATTTTATTTTAAAAAATATTTGCATAATTAATTTAATTTTCAACTTATTATGCAATAATAATTTTGCTTAAGATATGCTTTTAGTAAAGAAAAATACACCAAAATAGTAATTTTTCTGGTTTTCTAAGTGTTTCTAACCTGGCAACCATCTAAGTGTCAATCGATTTAGCTGAGGGTCGGAAATTTATTTTTATTACATTTAAAATATAATAATAATAGATATACCTTTAAAATGTATTAAGGTAAACATCCAATTTTGAATTTTAAGTTTAATTAATCTTTATTCTTTTTTGTATCGGTATAGAAAGAGATGGGCAAATTAAAACTAGTTTTGAAAGAAGTCAACAGGCAGAAAAAATTGGAAGCTTTTGCTCTAGAGAATAATTAAATCCTTCCATAAGTTATAATAATTATTTCGAATATCAAATGTTCTTCTATAAAATATGTACAAATATCAATAATAACGTAACATAATGCATAATTAAATGCTGCAGTAAATATTCTATTCTAATAAAATTTTATAGCATTTTTTCCTGTTCTTAAATCTAATATTCAACTGATCGAAATTTTTACTTAAAAAAAGAGGGGAAAAAATACTACTTTTATCGTTAAATTTTACTGAAATCTAATATAAAAAACTACTTTTTACTTATAAAATTTTATGAACCTTTTAATAACATTAAAAATTTAAATATTAAGAAAAAGAAAATGTATTTGAGAAAGAGGAGAAGAATTTTTTTTTCCTCAAAGACTATTGGAAAAAAAGTATAAATAAATTTTTAAAAACTTAATATGTATGAGGATTATATTTTTATAAATTCTACAAATTGAGAAATATCCGTAGTTATAATTCTTATCTGAGTAAAGTAGGTAGGATTTCACTGTAATAAATTATATTGATTATAAGAGAACATGCAACAGAGGCTGTTTCAATGGATGGTAATAACGAAGTGCTAATAGGTTGTACTTATGTCACGCACGACAACCTATGCAAATGCATAAATTGCGTTTTCGAATATCATAGGAAGGAGTTATATTTAATTAATAACAACTAAACGAGCTAAATTTGTTTCTAATTTCTAAAGTATGTGGTATATGACCACGATAATGATACTCAGTTTTTACATTTTATAACAAACAAATTATACATAAAAATGTTGGTATGATATCTGTATGTATATTATCATTTAATGGTTATTTTATTTTCAATTTCCTAGATTTAAATCAAGTTTGTTTTTTAATGTAGATAAAGGATACATATGATACTAACAATTTTGAATTTACAAATTATGACGAGATCGTTTTGTTTACAGTTCATAAACCATCCAAGGTCCTGACCAAATAAAAAATAAAATAAAATTATGAACCGTCGAGTAGGCGCCATTGAAGAACGTATAATGAAATAAGAACCATCTTCTATGTGTGTGGTAAATCCTCTTTGTCGTTTTATACAACATTCCCTGCTTTTGATAGGATTAAACTCTTATTAACCAAGCTTACATTTATTTAAAATGCGAGTTGGATTTAAAGATTATCTAAGCGAAAGTTTAAGTAGAAAAATGAAAATTCTTCAAGTATTTTATAGTTAATGTTCCTAACTTCAAACAAAAAGACTAGCAATAAAAATGAATTTTAACTAACTCAAGAATTCTCTATAATTTTCTGTAATTATTAAAAAAACTAAAACATTATATCTTGATATAAATATTCTCTTTAAAAATTTNGATTTCTGCAATTCTCAGCTTTATATCCTTTCTGCACTCTACATCATAAATTATTTTACTCCAAAGATAAATTATTCAATATTTTCAAGCTCAAACATTTTTTGCTCGTCTTTTTTTTTTATTTCTTTATTTCCGAGAAACATTATTTCTGCTTTTAAAATCTTCATAATCGGTCCATATTTCTTTCTTTTCCTAGTTTAAAGGATGCATCATTCTTTCAAGTTCCTCTTTGTTTTCTTCAACAACTTTTGTCGTTAGCGTATCTGAAATTATTAATTCTCATCCCACAAACTGAAATTCTCCTGTAATATTCCTTGACCTTATCAATTGCTACTGTATCTCTAGATGCACACATCTCTAAATAAGATCGGTTCTAGATAAAATCTCATCACTAGATAAGATTGAGTCATTTTATCTCATTCCTCTTTCCATGCTAATTCTTGTACGAGTGAAGTTAATTACGTAGCTTAATTACTCTGATAATGTTAATCTGTTATTACATTTCTAATTCCAAATTAGAAAATATTACTCAAATTCCAAAAATATAAGATTATAAAATTTAATTATTTATATACTGTATATATATATATATATTCTTAACTTTAAATATTATCATAGAATAATCGATACGTTGAAAAAAGAAAATGTACGAGTAAATTGATAACATAAATATACAATGTAACATTCAATGTTTATGGTAATTGATTTTCAAAAAAATCAAGCGACATTACTTTGACAATAAAAATTCGATGTGTAAATCTTAATAGAATTTGTGATGACATTTCTGTAAACGGTAATAACAAAGGAACAAGTCAAAAGATGCTGCAGAGTAGAATCCTGGCTTGGACAATAGTGTTAGAGAGTAATTCTTTGTCGAAGAGTATTTCATATATAGTCATCATGTTTCCACGGAAACAAACTTATCTCGCCTCTACTAGACATGATTTCTACGAAATACTTGGTGATTCTGATGGTTCAGCGAACTGCATCAACGTTGAAATGGGGGGGGGAGAATGTGAAACTGTGACAAACTACTCAACAGAAAAATATGTACTAAACCATATCATTTCTTTGTTAAAACAATATATTGTATATAACCATTTTATTACACTTATATCATATATTTAATATACAGTATATACATATTTATTTATTTAATTTAGTTAAGAATTAATTGTATTAAATTTTAAATATATAAACTGTTAAAATATGCTATTTGGACGTTTTATTATTGATTTTTTTTTCAGAGTTTCCTTTTTCAGGTTTCCTATCCTATCACATAAGGAGATATTCTGATTTATGTCATCCTATCTTACTGGTTTCTATCGAAGCTGCCACACTCTTTACTGCTTATTTCCATTTTGAAAATGATATAAATAACTCATATTTACTCCAATCTAAGCTGATGACATTAGATCCTATCACTTTTCATCATTAGCTTTCACTCATTGGATGAAATTTCTCTCTATCTTAACTGCAAAAAAAAGGGAAAAAATCTTAGCATCTTTAAAACTTGTAGCATTAACCAAATCGATTATAAACGATCGTAAGAAATAATCATAAAAAGAAACATTAAAATACAATTTATTATTTTAAAAAGTTTGATTTTTTTCACTGTTCTATTAATAATTAAATTTGTTATTTCGAATCAAAACAAAAGTTTGATAGGTCGTATAAGAAAATGAGTATAAAAATTACCTGTAAATAAAAAAAGAAATTGTTTTCTTCTGGTTTCTAGCCTAACGAAAATTATGGATGGTGTCCAAAAAGCGTTATCCATCTTATTAATGACTTTTCTTTCACTGACTTTCTCCACATCACCTCTCACTATCGTCACTTCTTTCGTGTCATCCAATTCTATCATTACTACCAAACTCTTTGTTTTTTAAGAATTTAATGCATTTCATTGCAATAATATATATCTATCTATTTACTATACATTCAAAAATTTTCAGACATAATCGAGTACATTTTTTCATTAATCATACATCTTACATTTTTCATTGTACAACTTAAAAATTTTAAAATAAAAATTCTCGCATCGCATCAAATTGTAAATCATTTAAAGAAAGACTTTTAAAAAAGCGTTTTAAGTTTGATTATTTAACTAAAATTAAAAAAAAAAAAAACATTTAATGAATTTATTGTAGAGATTTAAATCTGTTAAATTTATGCAAGAATTGTGCAACAAATGAATTTTTAAAATGCATGTTCCTCTTTCAAACCGATTCAAGTCCTTAATTTTCTCTTGTTTTTTGTTTTTTGTTTAAACCCCCCAAAAAATCAATTTTCAAAGCAAATGCACTGGAGTAGAATAAAAAAAACGTGTTTGTTTTTAGAATATGTACTTAATTCTCTCTTTCAAAACTGACGTTTTTGACGTCAAATATAATCATGTCATTTCTTTTCTATCAGTTCCAAACAAACGGAGCTGATTTTGCAATAATTTAAAGAAAAACCTGTCAACAAAGAATTTGTTTTCGCTATTTCAAATTATGGAAATTTCAGTAAAAAAAATAAAACAAAATTTTTATTTCCTATTTCGGAAAATAACAGTAAGTATGGAAATAAATACATAACATTGTTATTTCAAGTTGTCTCGTAAAGAGTATTATAATGATGCAGTAACGATCTGTTTTATTATGGCATATAAATTAATGGTCGGTTATAAATAGTTATTGAGTTAATTTTAAAATAAATCAGTGAATTTTCTTCATAAAATCATCCATAAAACTTACCTGCAAAACAATTAAATGATATCATTTATTTGTGAAAGAAAGTAGTTTTCAGCTGATGATTAATAAACATTCTAACAGCTTATGCATTTTTAACTGCATATAAGTTTCTGTTTAAGATCAGAAAATGGAATATTTTGCTTTTGATGATGAAAATTNAGATCGGTTCTAGATAAAATCTCATCTCTAGATAAGATTGAGTCATTTTATCTCGTTCCTCTTTCCATGCTAATTCTTGTACGAGTGAAGTTAATTACGTAGCTTAATTACTCTGATAATGTTAATCTGTTATTACATTTATAATTCCAAATTAGAAATATTACTCAAATTCCAAAAATATAAGATTATAAAATTTAATTTTTTATATGCTGTATATATATATGCAAGCTTAATATAAATTATAAAGGCAAGATGTAATGAAAACATAATCTGATTAGGAAAATAGGATTATGCTTTTAAAATAACTAAGAAATCGAATATAAAATATCAAAAAGTCGATCGAAAAGCTTTGATAATTTTTCTATTTTTATATAAATATAAAATAAGATATATTTTTTTAGATTTAATCTCACTCGTCTTTAGATCCAGAAGATTATCTAAAATATAGATAAAGTTTCGTAAGGTAATGTAGTAATTTTTGCATATTTTTTGCAAACACCTATTTATGTGTATAGTTACTTTGCTATAATCAGTATATTCGAAATTAAAGAGAATTTTGTTACTATATTATAACATTTTTTCATAAAAGTCCTTTTATTGAAGACATTCAAATATAATAAACGTTAACGTTACATCTTAGATAGGCCTACCGATTTCTCAATAGACGAAAATTTATTTCGTTTTATCACGTTTAAAGGAAAAAAAATTCATCATCTTTTCGCAATGGAATTCATTTCTTTCAACTTATCTTTTCCTTACCGAATAACTTTATAGAAAAAGTTTTCTCTTTAAAATTTCTTCAAATTCAAATGAGATTATTTATAACCTTATTCAGAAAAACTTAGCATAATTTCCTATAATTTCATTCAAATATGAAGCTGTTTAATAGATATAAATAAGTGAAAGAATACTAAATGGCTTCAATTATAAACGATTATTAATTTTCTCCTCCTCCTAAAAGATATTCAGTGACAATTTAATTCCTCTTGTTAGAATTAAATACTCGATAACTGAATGCTCTATATTTGTTTCATTAATTTAATTGCTGATTTTCAAATGGAATTTGTTAAGGTGATATCTATTATCCAACAAATGCAACATTCTTATCTTATTCAAGCATGATATTTCTATTCAGTACATTAACAGTTCATATGGTCAAACGGATATGATTACTTTAAAAAGGTATTCTTCAGTTGTAAAAGATACCTTCCAATGGAATTGTTCTATAGAAGGATGAAGACATTCGTCTAATCTTCCTGTTCGCATCCTTTTGTTTTAATGGAAATTTGTCATCAAACTTTCTGAGTATGAGCTTTACAAGTGTTCCAAATTTCATTATCACTTTAAGATCCATTACCATTTTAAATTATTTTTATTTTAAATTTAACTTAAGAAAAAACATATTTTAAATTGATACGTACAGTACAAATGGAATCATTTAATTCCAGGTTATCTCGAGATTATGAAGTTAAACATGTGTATTTAATTCTCAAAATATCATTATATTTATCAAAATGCTTACTTTATATTTAATTACTTTTCCTATTCGATTAAATTAAGATATATTCAGCTGGATTCAAAAACTAAAAGCTTTTAAATATTAGCTTAGAATTGCTTTTAATATTTTTATACTTATCCAAACGTACAATGAAAATGTATTTGACAACATTAGTTTTTAATAATTCCGAATTTATTTTTTAAATTCCAAAAACTTTTAAAGAAAATTTGCAAATAATTGGTGTCCATTTTTTCTTCTTATAAGCTATTCAGAATAAAAATAAAATGCACAAATAAGCTTGTTTGAATTAAATTGATGGAATGCAGATAAAATGTGAATATAATTTTAAAAAAAATCCTGGACCGTAGAAAGTCTATAAAT
>NW_019384306.1:1240623-1251429 GCF_000671375.1 Centruroides sculpturatus
TTTTTTTTAAACAATATTCGATGAGGTACACTGTAATAAATTTTCGTGCTATATTATTCATTTTACAAGAAATATATGCATATATCTCCAAAATTAATTTACGTTTATTAATATTAATGAACTTACATTATACTTTAATGGCAAGTTTAAAGGCCAAATTTCTCTTTTCCCTCTTTACATTTAACCTAATTGAATTTGCAGATATGAAATTTCATTAATCAGTTTATAATTAGAAAGTGGCGAAATTGAAGATGTTGTTTCTTTTATTTCCTAATTAATCGAAATTACAAGATATATTATATTTATCGTAAATTTTATTAAGATTTTCATATTTTATAAATTATATATATATATTTAAATTAAGTTTTTAGTGAAGATAAATATTGAGAGAAATTCGAGAGTAATTATGATTTTATCCATTAAATTTCGAGTTGAAATCGAATTAAAAATCAAAATTTTTGACGATTTTATATAATTTAGGTATTAGTTAATAGATATAATTTATTTATTTAATTTCTTTTTGTTTTTATCAATAAATTTAGTCAATCTCTGAAAGAGGAGTCTGCAAGAGACAGGTCCAGCACCAGACTCAGAAAAACCTCGAAAATTTAATTCTTTTTGTGTAAGAAATGAAATATAAAGGTGGTGCAAATGAAATTTTCTGTAAATTAATCAGTTTTATTTATTTATTTCACATATTTGTGTGGTTTTGAGAGAGATGGAGGTATTGTATTTGTGGTTGACTTATGTTCTATCTCACCTGTTTCAGGTTCACCATTTACATAATTTTACCTGTATATATATGTTAATTTTAAGTAAATTTATTAATATTCCTTATTCCTGTTCTTATTAGAAAGTGTACAAAATTTACACAATATTTACGAGATATACGTGGCTTGATGTGACGTGATACCGTCTTGCGTAATATTTTGTGTAATATTACAATTTTTGACATTGATATTTATTAAAGTGATCTTAAATTACAACGTTTCAATATCATTTGTGGTTCATCGATGCAATGGATAAACTTTTGTCCAGTAGAATGTCAAAGCAACAACACAATTTTAGTAAAAGAGATCGATTGAAAAGCTTTAACACCAGTTATCGACAAGCTGTGAATAGAAACAAAAGGATATCACAAAAGTATTTTTCTTTTTTCTTTTTTCCTTATTTAACACGATTAATCGACTGAAAGTATGTTTGCGCGATAATGTTTATTGTCAATAGTTTATCTGCATATTCAAAACATAAAAAAAAAAAAAAAATTCAGAATTCAGGAGGAATAGCCAGAAACATTTAAAATTCCCTATTGACGCCACCGAGACTACAATCGATGTACGATCGTTATAGAAGTACAACATAAATTTGAATATTTTCTTAAAAACGAGAGTAACAATTGAACTGTTTCGAGAAGGTTAAGACATTTTTACATAAGATTTTCGTAAATTATAATCTTTGATGTATTAAAAAAAATTTTATGTAAAAAGCAAAATGATTAATTATTTTTTATCTTCATTGTTATGCAGAAAAATAAAGAACAGCTTCAATCGTTTGAAAACGTGGATCGTATCTAAAGAGCTAAAGAGGGAAATAAATCAATTAGTGTTCTACTCATTAAGAAAAATAATAGATTTAGAAATAATAATACGATTAAATTGAGAAACTAATTGTGAAAAGGAAAAAAAAATTACTTTTTAAACTAACGTATCTGCTCACTGAACAAGAACTAAAAGGATACCAGATCATATTGTTAAATTTTTCATTATTCGTTTTATTTTTCCTAATTAAAGATACTTATGTTCTGTGATTAAATTGATATTTTTGTTTCAGCGTAAAACATTTTAATATTTTGATTATTAAGCCTTTAAAATATTCTATGTTCATAATAAGCTTGTTTGGAATAAAATACGCCATAAATATTAATAAAATATTAAAAGTTGATATCAATAAATTACTTATTTTCATTAATTTTTAAGATATTCGAAAGAAATTTATATAAAATCCTATCAAACAAAATTACAGGAAAAATAAATTAGTATTAATTCAATCAATCAATTATTTAATTAATCATTTTGAGTGCACAAGGACAAGGTAATTGATATGTGGTAAGCGAGAATATCCTTCCAAATAAGAAATACTCCGATTAAAATATTAAACAATGTTCTATAATAATTAAAAATTATATAAAATTTGCGAAAAGTTACGCATATATAAATAGTGTTATTTAAAATACACGTATATAGCAATCTAAACTTTAATTTCTATTATACTTGTAACTTATTTCGTTATTTAAAAGTTCGATAAACTGTAATTTTATTTAAAATTATATTTAACATTTTAAGAGTTTAATTAAACAATTGGGAACGTCAAAACATTTAAAAATTTACTTTCGACTCTTAAGATATCAAGATAGATACCGCAGGCCACACTAACTCAATTCTTAACCACTACAATAAAAGGAACCATTGAAGCCAAATGTTTGTTTAAGTGGAAATTTAACAAATAGACTTGATAATTTTTTTTTGAATTTTANTTTATATTTCATTTCTAATATTATAAACCTCATTTCCAATCTATTATGAATCGAAGTTATTTCTCAGTTCTTTCTAACTTATTCATCCCATTTCCTTTCCATGAGAAATGAAGCTCATCAATTTTCCATAGTCGTAATGTTTGAACTTGGATTTTCTCTTATACATGACTTTAGTTTACTTTGTTTTCTTCAGGCATATTTATTCTAATATTTATAGTATACATAAATATAACATTTATGTACAAGATAAAATTAATATATTTACATTATATTTAGAATGTAAGCATTTCATCGTAATACGTAAATATATATGAGTTTGAAAAGTAAATTCATGTAAGAATTTCTGTTTTTTGTTTTGTTAATATAATTTTAAATAATTAATAATGCATATTCCAATAGGGAATATGCATTATTATATTCTGATGGATTATTTAAAACCAAAATATAAAGGTTAAAAAATAACAGAATACAAGCTTATATATATATATATATTAGAAAGATTCTAGCTAGCTACTTTTGTTTATACCAAATGGAAAATTGTCTTTCAAGACATTAAAATGGCATCATAATAAGTTTAAGAAGAGAAAACTGGCATAAATTTATGGCATTATAATTAAACTTGCTTTCCAAAATTTGAATTTTATGGTAAATTACGTTGAACTCAATGTAATTTACTGTAAACGAAGATGTAGCAAACAATACAAACTAACATGCTTTTAGAAATAATATTTAAAGAAGGACGAAATTATAAGTAAAAGAATAGAAAATAATTTATAAAACAAATTAAATACTAGAAAGTAATGACATAAAGATACTTGTTTATGAAACACAGACATTTTATTTAGTATAAATGTCACAATTCTCAAATATTGAATTATAAATCAAATTTTAAATAAATTATCTATTTTGGACTTATATATAAAATATTTATAAAATTAAATTAGTTCTGTATTATTTTTAAATATATTTTATGTTATAATGTACGAAAATACTCATTTTAATTATAAAATAATTAATATTAAGGAATATCTGAAGAGGTAAACTAATTCATTAAAGCCATACAATAACTTGTAAATAAATTAAGGATATCTTTTAAATATTAATAAATTTAAAATGACGTTTAAATTTTTTAATATAAATTGTATTATTTTGTATTAAAAATATATGTTTAATATACTTTTAACTNTACTTATAAAAAAATCTACAACCCATTTTCTAATTAAGCTATTTGACATGGACATTTTTATTAATTATTGATAAAGTATTTTTCTGTCTGGTGTCTTAAACTATGGTACAGTGGTAGAGGTACTTGTTTCAAGACTTTTAATTTATTTATTATAATTTTATCACGTATACTTTCATTTTATAAATCACTTACAACTAAACTATGTAATATCTTCTATAGTTAATACACCGTATACTCAATAATTTCAGAAAGATGATGATCCTTATATTATCGAAATATCTCGTGTAATACAAAATCGAATAATTGTGAAACCAATAAATCACTTTATTTCCTATTGATTCCTATCATAGTGTCTTCTTTCATAATCGAAGAAGTATCTCTACACAAAAGACTAAAAAAAAAGTCAGTAAATAACAATAAGAACCATCAATACAGGGTGATCAGAAACATATGGTACTCCAGTCACCAGGTGAAAAAGTAATTCTAAAATTTCTAATAATTTTTTTGTCTAAGTTTTTTGAGAAGAAACTCGTTTAAAGTTTTATGATATCATTTCTGACGTCTGATAAGTGTGCCATGATGCATCCATAGTACTGATTATTTTAGTAGAATTTCAGTTTCTTATTTAACTCCTACAATTTGTACTTAAATTCTGTAGTTTTCTTGATCAGAGAATATAAAATGTGTGTATCGTGTCACACAATATTGTAAAAAATATTTTACATTCCAAGCTGTTAAATCTTTCAAACAAACTTTTTCTGCCAAAGAAATTTTAAATAAATATTTATAGTGAAAAGTTCACGAATAGAAATATAAATAGTATGAAAATTTTGCTAAATTTACAGTAATCTTAACTTCTTCGACAACAATTCTTCTAAATATAAATCAGAAATATAAGAATATAATTCTGATAAATATAAATTTATAGATTATAAGTATGTAAATACCATCTCTATAATAAGCTAGAAATAATATTAAATGATATACTACAACTTTCATTATAATTCCAAGACATTGATTTGATATTTGATAAAAGAATCGGCTACTGACCTACAACGATATGTTTGTAAATGTCAACAACTTGACATTAAACTGAATACCTAATTATCTGTTTCTTGACTAAATTAATATCCATGTTAATCTCTTTTTCTGCAAGCAACCAAATTGAATATTATATCAATTAAAAGAGAAATAGAAATAATAATTATGACAAAATCTATATGTAATTATACCTATTGGGTGTATCAAATGAACAGTTTATATGTCATTGCAGACAAAAAACCGTCTAGTCAACATATGTCTAAGTATCCTTTAATCCCAAATGTCGTCTAAATTTTGATAAGAGGATAAATACATAGGATATAACCGAAGAAATATTATAGGAAAATTGTTATTATACAGTTAAATTTCTTTGCAATATTATTGTTAAAATGAAGAATTCTTTAATATGGAGTAATTAGAATTTCCATATTTTACTTCCGTTTATATTGTAACCAATCTGTTTTTATATTTTTATATTGTTTTTACTGTATATAAAATACTTATGTTGTTCTAAATATAAAAACAAATAAACTTAAGTAAAATTATGCATTTTGTTTTAAAGAGTGGATATTAACATGAATATAACTAGATATTTTTTAAAAATTTGTATAAGTTAAATGGAGATAATATATTAATGTGAAAGTTAGTTTGATAAATTTGATAAGAAAATGATTGTACAGATTTAAGCAAACATACATTTTGGAAATAAATTTTTTTTAAAGTAAACATATTTATAATTGCTTCTCTCCTGAAAAATTTTATCTGTAATGAAATTATCTAGTTTTAAAAAGTGATAGATTTTTATTAATATAATATAAAAGTATAATCATAAAGTTCTGTGGCATATTTTTCTCTCTTATCTCTTATCATTACATTTTCCTCGTCCATTGATGTGTCTTAAGCTATACATTTTATTTCTAAACGAAATTTAATGATCTAGAATACCAACAACCGCTAGACCACAAGAAGTGATGAATAATCATGATCATACTAGTAAATAAATAAAAATTTACTTGTTCAAATCGAAGCATTTTCAGTTTATGTTAACCAATTACTAAAACTTAAAAATTCCTTTCAACATCGTTGCTTACATTAAATCAATTTAGCTGAATATGTCTTAAATTATGATTAGGTAGTGGTTTCCAAATTATTTGATTAGATTAAGAAGTGATAGCTTAATATGGTTTGTATGTTACTGATATAATTTTTACTTATAAAAAAATCTACAACCCATTTTCTAATTAAGCTATTTGACATGGACATTTTTATTAATTATTGATAAAGTATTTTTCTGTCTGGTGTCTTAAACTATGGTACAGTGGTAGAGGTACTTGTTTCAAGACTTTTAATTTATTTATTATAATTTTATCACGTATACTTTCATTTTATAAATCACTTACAACTAAACTATGTAATATCTTCTATAGTTAATACACCGTATACTCAATAATTTCAGAAAGATGATGATCCTTATATTATCGAAATATCTCGTGTAATACAAAATCGAATAATTGTGAAACCAATAAATCACTTTATTTCCTATTGATTCCTATCATACTGTCTTCTTNAATGTATCAAATATATAATATGATTTACTTAATATTAGTAATTTATAATTTATTATTTCCATTCAATCATTAATAATCATAGATATAGAAACTTTCATTGATCATTCAATGAAACTCTATATCTATGATTACTTATAGTTTTGCAAACGATCAACGTAGAAAGTCTATAAATTTTCAACACAATCATCTTGCTAACTTCCTTTTACTAATAATAAATGAGCTGACAAAATTTAATTTTTGTTTTAATTAATCAATCAATCAAATTACAAGTCTGATTCGGATTTAATTCCGATGCTTTCATCACAAAAGGCCTTCTATCTGTATGTAAATAAAATTGGTTCAATTCTCTGCAGACACTCTTTAGCTAGCTTTAGATGTTATCCGTCCATTTTCTGTAGGGCCTTCCACTTTACACAACCATCCATCATTTCAGATACCAATGTTTTGAGTTTTTCCTCATAATTCATTCCTCAGAATATCCAAACTCTTGTTATTTACACTTGATAATTTTTTGGATAAGTTTATTTTCGGATAAATCCTGTTATGTAATTCTTCATTTAGGACTTCTTTTGCATCCACTCTTTTCCGAAAATCTTTTTGTAGCCTTCTCGAAAGACTAATATCTTTTCTTTGAGTCTCTTGTCATCATACCTGTCTCACATCCACAAATCATATTGAGGAAAATAAATGTTTTCGAAATATTTAGTTTTTGTCTGTAAACTAAGTACTATGTTTCGACAGGCCTTATTCAATGTTCATAGTTTCCTTCTGATTTTTGCAATTCTCAGCTTTATATCCTTTCTGCACTCTACATCATAAATTATTTTACTCCAAAGATAAATTATTCAATATTTTCAAGCTCAAACATTTTTTGCTCGTCTTTTTTTTTTATTTCTTTATTTCCGAGAAACATTATTTCTGCTTTTAAAATCTTCATAATCGGTCCATATTTCTTTCTTTTCCTAGTTTAAAGGATGCATCATTCTTTCAAGTTCCTCTTTGTTTTCTTCAACAACTTTTGTCGTTAGCGTATCTGAAATTATTAATTCTCATCCCACAAACTGAAATTCTCCTGTAATATTCCTTGACCTTATCAATTGCTACTGTATCTCTAGATGCACACATCTCTAAATAAGATCGGTTCTAGATAAAATCTCATCACTAGATAAGATTGAGTCATTTTATCTCGTTCCTCTTTCCATGCTAATTCTTGTACGAGTGAAGTTAATTACGTAGCTTAATTACTCTGATAATGTTAATCTGTTATTACATTTATAATTCCAANACATATTTTAAATTGATACGTACAGTACAAATGGAATCATTTAATTCCAGGTTATCTCGAGATTATGAAGTTAAACATGTGTATTTAATTCTCAAAATATCATTATATTTATCAAAATGCTTACTTTATATTTAATTACTTTTCCTATTCGATTAAATTAAGATATATTCAGCTGGATTCAAAAACTAAAAGCTTTTAAATATTAGCTTAGAATTGCTTTTAATATTTTTATACTTATCCAAACGTACAATGAAAATGTATTTGACAACATTAGTTTTTAATAATTCCGAATTTATTTTTTAAATTCCAAAAACTTTTAAAGAAAATTTGCAAATAATTGGTGTCCATTTTTTCTTCTTATAAGCTATTCAGAATAAAAATAAAATGCACAAATAAGCTTGTTTGAATTAAATTGATGGAATGCAGATAAAATGTGAATATAATTTTAAAAAAAAATCCTGGACATGTTATTAAAAAAAAAACTATTTTAATTTTATGACCAATTATTTGTAAATTTAAATATTTTAAGTATTTAATATAGAGGATACCCAAATAAATCTTTTATCGGATTAAATTGCAATTATTAAAATTTGAAAATATGAAAAAAATCAATTAAAACACTTGATAAAGTGAACTTTCTCTTCAATTTATTTTCCTTAGTGTAACAAAGGATAAGTTATAATCATGTGTAAAAAATTTACAGTCGTGGTCAAAAATCAGTTAACCATTGTAAAGGCTAAATTTCTTTCTTATTCAATCTATAAATATGTAATTATATTATTTAGCAAACTTTAAGCAAATTTTTAATATATAATTATGCATTCTAAACTCAGTTTACGCTTTATCTTCACATGTGTATCTCAGGCACAAATCAAAAACAGTTAACTGACTTTTGGACCATCCTGTACAAGTATATAAATGTATTAAATGTACAGTACAATAACGGCTATCTCTAAAATATGGCCAATTTTCAGGAATATTTTAAACAAAAATTCATATAAATAACTTCCAAACAAAGGCTATTTGATGTTCCTGTCAGTGGCCGTAGTTCGGAGGTTTATTTAGCGCAAATAAATATTTATTATTATTATTATTAAAAATAGCACTTAAAATAAAAATGAGATTCGTATATTCCACCAATGTTAAACAGTGATAAAATAATATTTATCATTTAAAAAAGAATAAAACTAAAGTTGAAAACTTTTAAGAAAGTAGATGATTAAATTTAGATTTAATATATAAAAAAGTTATGATAAAAACGGATAATAATTCTACTCTAAGTAACTATTTGCTTGAAGCCATCTTACATAAAAGTATGAGATAGTTTAAATTTAAAAATGATTATTTGAATCCTTAAGGCAAAATTTTCATATATATTTGATTTCACTTTATTCTACTTCAATCATTGTATTTTATTTCAATTTTATTAACAAATATCTCGAATTATTACAATTTATTTCCTTTATATCTATAATAAAATGTAAACTATTCTTATACATATAAACAATGTTTCAGTATTATTAATAAAACGCAAAACAAAACTATTTAACTTTATAAAAAAAATAAATGTATAGAAAAGTTTTTTCTAAGAAATATTTTAAGCTATAAATAAAGAAATAAAAAAAAAGTTAAATTTGTGAATTTAAGCTATGAAACTGAACCTTTCGTTAAACTGAAGTAAAGAAATAAGTTTAGACACTGAAATATATATAATGTTTGTTTGAAGTCTACTAATTCATACAATACTTTAAATAATGATGTAAATATATTTTTGTTTATTTCATGAATATTCTAATTATTTAAATATCTATCACAATTTCTAATAAAAACTCCAACATTTTTATAGAAAAGTTTTCTTCTGTATAATCGATTTCACTAACATGTTATAAATAATGATTTATGCAAATAAAAGAAATATTTAATGATTTTAATTATAATATTAAAACTATTTGTAATTAATTTAGAAATTTAAATATTAGAAGAAAAGTCTTGAATAAATTTTTTTTTTTGTATGTTTTGTAACTACGCTGTTTACACAAAGTTCCTTATACAGTCCAACCTCTGAATAATGGCCACTGTTGGGAACATAAAAACTGGCCGTTGTTTGGAGGTCATTTTGTATGCATATTTATTAAAACAAAAGAGTTCCTGAAAAAAAATGGCCGCTGTTTAACTGTATAAAGAATACACGACTCTATTTTAATATTATATATACAACATTATTTAATAAATTAATAGAATATTCAGCGAATAAAATGATATAACTTAGCGACTTGAAATAATAAAAATTCAAAACTTTATAAATTTCAATATTATACCCGTAAGAAGACAACTAAAAAGATAATATTTAGTTGTACTTTTTGCTGATAATTTTATATTAAAATGGAAAGGAAAAGAAAAATAACAATAATTTATATTTTATTCACTGATTCGGTAATGTTTTCAGAATATTTTAATAGCATTTAAAAATATATAAATATATATTAATCTATACATTTGAAAATTCAATTTCCTCTAGATATTGATTCACTATTATCACTCGTATTTATCATAAACTTTATTGTTATAAATAATATAAATATATGTAAGCTGATTAAGGTTAAAATTGTGGAAATGGAGCAAATTCTGACATGAAAAATCCATCAAAAATGAAGATGCGGATGAAAATCTTTCTCAGAACTTCAAAAATGATTAGGAAGTATTTTCTATATAAAATTTATATTTCATTTCTAATATTATAAACCTCATTTCCAATCTATTATGAATCGAAGTTATTTCTCAGTTCTTTCTAACTTATTCATCCCATTTCCTTTCCATGAGAAATGAAGCTCATCAATTTTCCATAGTCGTAATGTTTGAACTTGGATTTTCTCTTATACATGACTTTAGTTTACTTTGTTTTCTTCAGGCATATTTATTCTAATATTTATAGTATACATAAATATAACATTTATGTACAAGATAAAATTAATATATTTACATTATATTTAGAATGTAAGCATTTCATCGTAATACGTAAATATATATGAGTTTGAAAAGTAAATTCATGTAAGAATTTCTGTTTTTTGTTTTGTTAATATAATTTTAAATAATTAATAATGCATATTCCAATAGGGAATATGCATTATTATATTCTGATGGATTATTTAAAACCAAAATATAAAGGTTAAAAAATAACAGAATATAGACTTAT
>NW_019384306.1:1251471-1261530 GCF_000671375.1 Centruroides sculpturatus
AATATTAATAAATTTAAAATGACGTTTAAATTTTTTAATATAAATTGTATTATTTTGTATTAAAAATATATGTTTAATATACTTTTAACTGTGATTATAACCTATAAAGAATTTAATAATCAGAAAGGTTGCTAAATAAACAGCATTTTAATATTTTAAATAAAACACACGAACATAAAGAAATTATATAAAAAACTCTTAATTATTTATAAATTTTAACTTGTAAAATTAAATGTTAAAATGAATATTATTGTCAAGTTATTAAATAATTTTAAATCAATTTTTTCTATTTATTCTTAGGATAATTATTACTACAATTTTTAATTTAGGATTTAAAAGGAAAAAAGCAAAAATTATATGAATAATTTGTCTTAAATATTCAATATTTCATTAACTACAACTTTCATTATAATTCCAAGACATTGATTTGATATTTGATAAAAGAATCGGCTACTGACCTACAACGATATGTTTGTAAATGTCAACAACTTGACATTAAACTGAATACCTAATTATCTGTTTCTTGACTAAATTAATATCCATGTTAATCTCTTTTTCTGCAAGCAACCAAATTGAATATTATATCAATTAAAAGAGAAATAGAAATAATAATTATGACAAAATCTATATGTAATTATACCTATTGGGTGTATCAAATGAACAGTTTATATGTCATTGCAGACAAAAAACCGTCTAGTCAACATATGTCTAAGTATCCTTTAATCCCAAATGTCGTCTAAATTTTGATAAGAGGATAAATACATAGGATATAACCGAAGAAATATTATAGGAAAATTGTTATTATACAGTTAAATTTCTTTGCAATATTATTGTTAAAATAAAGAATTCTTTAATATGGAGTAATTAGAATTTCCATATTTTACTTACGTTTATATTGTAACCAATCTGTTTTTATATTTTTATATTGTTTTTACTGTATATAAAATACTTATGTTGTTCTAAATATAAAAACAAATAAACTTAAGTAAAATTATGCATTTTGTTTTAAAGAGTGGATATTAACATGAATATAACTAGATATTTTTTAAAAATTTGTATAAGTTAAATGGAGATAATATATTAATGTGAAAGTTAGTTTGATAAATTTGATAAGAAAATGATTGTACAGATTTAAGCAAACATACATTTTGGAAATAAATTTTTTTTAAAGTAAACATATTTATAATTGCTTCTCTCCTGAAAAATTTTATCTGTAATGAAATTATCTAGTTTTAAAAAGTGATAGATTTTTATTAATATAATATAAAAGTATAATCATAAAGTTCTGTGGCATATTTTTCTCTCTTATCTCTTATCATTACATTTTCCTCGTCCATTGATGTGTCTTAAGCTATACATTTTATTTCTAAACGAAATTTAATGATCTAGAATACCAACAACCGCTAGACCACAAGAAGTGATGAATAATCATGATCATACTAGTAAATAAATAAAAATTTACTTGTTCAAATCGAAGCATTTTCAGTTTATGTTAACCAATTACTAAAACTTAAAAATTCCTTTCAACATCGTTGCTTACATTAAATCAATTTAGCTGAATATGTCTTAAATTATGATTAGGTAGTGGTTTCCAAATTATTTGATTAGATTAAGAAGTGATAGCTTAATATGGTTTGTATGTTACTGATATAATTTTTACTTATAAAAAAATCTACAACCCATTTTCTAATTAAGCTATTTGACATGGACATTTTTATTAATTATTGATAAAGTATTTTTCTGTCTGGTGTCTTAAACTATGGTACAGTGGTAGAGGTACTTGTTTCAAGACTTTTAATTTATTTATTATAATTTTATCACGTATACTTTCATTTTATAAATCACTTACAACTAAACTATGTAATATCTTCTATAGTTAATACACCGTATACTCAATAATTTCAGAAAGATGATGATCCTTATATTATCGAAATATCTCGTGTAATACAAAATCGAATAATTGTGAAACCAATAAATCACTTTATTTCCTATTGATTCCTATCATAGTGTCTTCTTTCATAATCGAAGAAGTATCTCTACACAAAAGACTAAAAAAAAAGTCAGTAAATAACAATAAGAACCATCAATACAGGGTGATCAGAAACATATGGTACTCCAGTCACCAGGTGAAAAAGTAATTCTAAAATTTCTAATAATTTTTTTGTCTAAGTTTTTTGAGAAGAAACTCGTTTAAAGTTTTATGATATCATTTCTGACGTCTGATAAGTGTGCCATGATGCATCCATAGTACTGATTATTTTAGTAGAATTTCAGTTTCTTATTTAACTCCTACAATTTGTACTTAAATTCTGTAGTTTTCTTGATCAGAGAATATAAAATGTGTGTATCGTGTCACACAATATTGTAAAAAATATTTTACATTCCAAGCTGTTAAATCTTTCAAACAAACTTTTTCTGCCAAAGAAATTTTAAATAAATATTTATAGTGAAAAGTTCACGAATAGAAATATAAATAGTATGAAAATTTTGCTAAATTTACAGTAATCTTAACTTCTTCGACAACAATTCTTCTAAATATAAATCAGAAATATAAGAATATAATTCTGATAAATATAAATTTATAGATTATAAGTATGTAAATACCATCTCTATAATAAGCTAGAAATAATATTAAATGATATACTATACTTGTAAAATGTATTTATATTTAAAACTGACTACTAAAACATCGTTTTAATTCCTACAATATTATTTTTATTTTTCAATTTAAGTAATTTATATGCTCCAAATAATTAAATTATTTTTCTTTATTATAATTCAGATTATACAGTATCTTATTGTATTATTTTAATATGTTATCTCTGTAGTAATAAATGAAAATATTAAGATAATTTTTATTATAATAAAAAAATATTTATAAATAAGTTAATGTAGAAACTTAAGTAGAAATAAAACACTTGTTTCATTGCATTAAAATCGGAGAATTTAACCCGTCGACATGTTTTTTTTTTCTTTCTAATTTTACAGAATTTAATAAAGGACATGTTAAGGAATTTCCCTATAGAAATATGTTTGCAAACTCTTGTTAAAACTAAAAGGATATTGTATCATCGCTAAGCTTGTTATATTCTTTCGCAGTTACAGTCCCAAGTGATTTTCTGTTTCAAGAAATCAGATAAATTTATTTTATTTATCGTAAAAATGCTGTTATCTCATAACTATTTATTACGACGATTATAGGAATAAATCCTTTATACGTTCTTACTTACAGCAATAATTTGCATATTTAAAAAGTTACATAATTCATATATTTGCATATTTAGAGAGATAAGACTTTTAAGTATACATTTAATCATTAATTTAATACTTATATTCACTTTTTATCTTTTAAATATCTGCTAACTTTAATTCGGTTTATATTTATTAAATTTTAATTTTATAATTAATTAAAAATAATTATTTGATATATGAAAATACGTTTAAATAGTACAAATAACGTTACTGTAACAATTACTTGCATACATCCTTCTATATATTCGTCGTGTAATTCATGGACAGTCCCGCGAATTGTATGAAATTACTATTATTGTATTGAACGTACTGTACATTGTATAAAATACTACTAAAATATTTAAGTTTTCTAGGCAGAAATTAGGATTATGCCTTAATCAAATTTTAAACTTTCTTTAAATTGTTCAAACTAAATAATAAAATATGGTTTTATTTATAAGTTGATGAATAATATGCAGCAAGTCTTTTAATTAGTCAAATTTAAAATTCCTTGATGGTTATTAAAGATAAAAGCTAGTAAAACAGCAAGATAAGAAGTGTGTGCCCCATACTTCGATGAAGCGACGTAAGATAGAAACAGTGACACGTTATCTTGAACAATTGCCTGAGGCCCCCACCTAAAGGAGGCCCCAAATCGATCATCTATAAAATATTTCTTCCAAAATTTCCTCGAGTGAAAGTGTATTAAGTCGATATTGTACATGGGACTTTAATTTAAATCAGCCTTGGCCCCATCAAGCTATAACCTGTCACCGAGTAGAAACTTCATAGGAAAAAAAGCAATATCAACATAACGTAGTGGTGTTATGGTTCACTTCTATAAAGCACGGGTTTCATAAATAAGTAATTTCTCAAAAAATGAATTGATCCTCTGTAATTGTAACTTTGAAAAAAATTCAATAGATATAAAATGAATAAAACATATTTTTATATAAATTTTGAAAGGGTAGTATTAAATTTTTCAGAAGTAAAAAAGATAAGAGAAAAATAAATTTAATGGTTTAAAATATTTTCTTCAATCTATACAAAACAAATTATAAAGTTTCACATGATATAAAACTTTTAAATATATTTTTTCAGATTTATTAGGTTTTTTTCCATATAACTGAAATTAAATTATTGATTCAGATACTCTTGACAAGGTGATAGAAATTTATAATTATAACTGAAATACCTTAAAGCTTAAAAGATCAAAAATAAATAAAGGCATTAATTATAAATTTCAAGTAAATTAAATTGGAAATTACGAAATATTTAAAAAATTCATATAGATTTTTTAATTTATTATTTAAATATTTTAGAAATATTAATCTTCTTCTATCTGTTAATTTATTATTATACGTAAGCTATAGAAAAATATTTTTAAAAAATGTCCAAAAATAACACAATTAACAATAATTAAATATAAATTTTCTTTTTAATTTTATAAAATTATGAATTACGAACCCATAAAACGATATGTTCAATCTTTAAATTTTATATTATAATTTGAATTATAGGTGATATTTACAGTTAAAATACTTTATAGAAATATAAAATACTAAAATATAAATATAAATTTCCATGAGTATAAGTTTTTCATCTGATTATTACAAAATATTCTTATAAGCTTATAAAATAAAAGCATTATTCAAAACTAAAGTAACATCAAAAGATAGATATGATTTTATTTATTTTCTAAAGAATTATAGATTTAAAAAATGAAAACGATATCAAAAGCATTTTTCTGGAAAAATTGCAAATGTGCAATATTTAGTTTGTTACTGTCTTTTTTTTTTAAATATTAAAAACTTAACTTAAACGGATTTAGTTTACGCTCCGTTGCATCATCTTCATATTTGAATACAAATCAATATAATATTTTTTCCATAAAATATTTTATAATAATCAATTGTTTATTATTTATTTTAAAAAATATATATCATTATTGTATTATTCATAACAACGTATAATTATAATTAATTTATTATATGAACTCCTTCATAAATTACATATTTAATTCATAAAAATGAAGTTATTTATCAAACTTTAAATGAAAGAAGCACTTTTTAATATTAATTCTTTTCAAATTAATTTAAAACATTATAAATTTTAAATAATTTATAAGGGTACAATCTAGGAAATTATTTAATTAGAATAATTACTTTAAAATTAATACTATGTACAGTACAGTACAGTATATGCATTTTCTCATAATGAACGTCAATCGCTTTAGATGAAATCAATTTAATTAAATAAATAATAAATATTTTAATATTTAAATCATATATTTTTATTATTAAATTTTATCTTTTATATTCTTACAAATTTTATTAATAAATATATAAAGATTCTTAACGAGAATTTCAATAGAGAAGTTAATACACTTAAGATCATAAAACAAAAATGAAATTAATTTCATTATATTTCTATTAATTGTTTACATTGTAAATTTAAAGGAAATCAAATTTTAATAAAAATCAATAATTAAATATTTTGGTGTAATTATTAAAATATTTATTATTTATTTAATTAAATTGATTTAATCTCAAGCGATTCAATCAACTTTCCACTATGAGAAAAATATATATGTGTGTTAATTCGAGTCAAAATTTATGCTAAATATCTAAATATAGATTTAGAAATTGAATAAGATATTTATTTTCATGTTCAATAGATTATTGGAATTTAAATGGAATAATTTTTGGAATTAGAAGTATTTATCGATTAATTTAATCGATTCTATAAATTTAATTTAAAAATTTATGAATTCATTACATTACTCTTTTCTATTGAAATTTAATATATTTATAGAAACATCATTTTATAGTAAATTTATCAGAAATTAATCTAAAATAAAGAAAACTTTTCACTTCATATTTTTAATTTTTTTTTTTTTTTAGAAATTTTAAACATTATTATTTGGAATTTTTGACATTTCTTCTTTATTTTAAATGATAAGTATTTTTAATAATGATTTCTTTTATTTATTAATCTTTAAATATATATTAAAAAATTTAAATATGTAGAATGTAATTTAATGCATCTACATTACGTGAGAAAAAAAATCAGAAATTTTTTTGAAAAATATTGAATACTTTAAAAAGTTTTATACGCAACTTTATGAATTTTTATTATAAAAAGTTGGCAAATATTCATAAAATTTTTATATACAACTTAACATTAAAAAAAAAAAAAAAAACAATTTTGCAATATTCGAAGCTACAAAAGTTAAAATTCCTAATAGTTTAAATCAAAAATATCTTATAGAATAAATGTCACATTTATATAAATTTATAAAGAAGAGTAATAAATAAGGAAGAAGTATAGAAAAATTCGATAAATATAAAAAAAAACAAACAAACGGAATTACTCTTGATCGAAAATAATAATACATGTATTCCTCTCAGTGATTTATTATGCTTAGTTATTTCGTTTTCTTTATTTTTAACAAGAACGTGCCATTCTCTTAACGTTTGATTCAATGAACGTAAGTTCTAATGGATCAAACTAATGGAAACTACAGGAAAGAAGAAATTCTGTAGACAACTCCCAAGATAGATTCTAGAAATCCGGCACAAAGAAGCCGCTTTCTTGAAGGGCCAACATACCATTGGGACGTACTAAGAAGAGACATGTCTAACTTTACGGATTAGATAATAATGTTGACTTATCTAAAACGAGATGAATTCTCCGAAACTAAAATTTGCTAGATACAGTATATTATATTGTGTAAAAGGTATTTAATATTTTAAAAATATATTCTTTTAAGGTTCTATTAAAATTGAATAAGTAATAACCTTAAATAAAAAAAAATAAGGAAAATTCAATTATAAAAATTTTTATTTGATTAATTTTACAAAAAAAAATTGTTAATAATTTATTGATTAAACAAATATAATAAATTTATTACGTTTATTATTAAAGATTGTAAAAATAAATAAATAATTTAATTTTGTTTTAGTAATGAATAAATTTTTATAGTAAATAATATCGTGAAATCTGAAGAGTTTTAATCTAATAAATGTAAATCATAATAAATAGATTTAATATAATTAGATTTAGTGAATTTGCAGTTCGCTTCTTGAATAAATTAATAATAATAATAATAATAATAATAAATAACAATAATAATGATAACAATTTTTTAAATTATTTTCTGATAATAAATACATTCAAATATATTTTTTAGTATAACTTATTTTAAATTTCATTTCATTAAAATTGTATATAAATGTTTTTTTTAATATTTATTTATTGGATGATTATTATATTCGTCAATCTATTCATTATACTGTTTAAGATCCGAGTCAAAATTAGAATTTTATTTAAAAAAAATAACTGTTTTACATTAAATTTTAATCTCAAAATTAAAATATTTTAAAATTTAAATTTAAAAACTTTAAAAATTTTTCTCATTTCGTCGTTTTTAATTGACGCGGAAAAAAAATATATAATTTAAATTTTAATCTTTAAAAATTTAGTCTAAAAATAGAGTTATAAAATAAAAATTTAATTTTTAATAAAAGATTTGAATGAAGGCATATTTGCAGATAATACGTTTTGAAGATATTACAATGAAGTGATAAAAAGGTTAAGCTCTTTTGATGAAAACAGGAAAATAAAATGAAATAATAATAATAATAATAAAAAAGTTAAGAATTTATCCGAGATTAAACACTAAAAAAAAGTTATGAATATATATTTTTTAAATTTTATTTTTTAAATAAAAGTCTACGTTATAAATATTTTAAATTATTATTATATTATTATTTAATTAAAATCTGTTTTACATATACAAAAATATAAAAAAAAACTTAATAAATACAGTTCATTGTTTAGTCGAGATGTAATTTCACAAACACTTGATAATTCTTCGAATATTTTGGCACAACGGTTCTTCAGAAAATTCTTTTTAATATTAAATCATAAAGTTCTAAGCATAACACTTCGCACCATTATGAAAAACTCACTTTCTCATTTCTTTTCGTCTCATTGATGCGAAAAAATTTCGTATCAAAAATGCTTTAACCTGGAACGAGTTTGTATAGAAGCGAGCTTCGTATTCAGGAACAACATATCCATCAGCAACTGAGAAACTGGCTAGGTCGAGAAGAAAAGAGATCCTACCATACCCTCCGGTATTCCCCCTTCTTCTTCATATAAGAAAAATCAATGCCATTTCTTCGAGTACCTGCTCTCCATCAACACAATAAAATGAGAGATGACATAGACATCAAAAATCTCTGCTGTAATTTATCCTACTTCTCTCGTTCCGAGTAGAAGATAGAAGGTCAAGTGGAAGCAAAAACACGAAATAAGATTTTATATTTCCAACTAAGCATAACAACTTCATCAAACTTCAACTTAAACTATTTTAAATATATACATATATTTTCTACTTTTAGATTATTTATTTTTTTACATGAAAACAAAATTTATACTTGATATAAATAGATAATAATTACTTAAATTATAGATGATGGATATTATCTTTGCGAAGAATACATAATTTAAAACATAATTTGAATTTAATTAATATGGATGAAGTATTATAACGGAGTAATGGATATTATGTCTTATCTTATGACACCTGGTTGCCCCCATAGACATTGTCCATTGGTGGTGAGGACCAAAATGGTAAAAGGTTTTTTTCCTATACTTATAGCCAAACTTGATAATGAGGCCCTCATAGTATCTTAATGGCAGAAAGAGTTAAAACATAGTTCTTTTTATTATATTAATGATAACATTAGTAATAAATTTTATACGATATATTACAGTTTAATTTTTAAATTAGAAATTTAACAGATATAACAATATCTATATATATAATTAAAAAGTTAACATTAGTTTTAATAGACATACGTATATATACATTCTAGCCTCCTCACCTATATCATTTTAAATATTTCAATGTTTTTTATAATTAATTTACTTTGTAAAATAAACGTAGAAATTATTTAAAAAATGGTTACAAACTTTGCTGTTTTTGCTTTGAAACATTAATAATTTATAATAATCGATAAATCATTAAATAATTTTTATAACTTTATGTAGCAATTCAATATTTAAATAAGTTTAATAAACTTAAATCTGAATGTAAACAACTTTTCATTAAAGTTTTTAATCACGTATATGAAGGGTGAAGATTGAAGTTATTTCATAGATATTGTTTATTTTTTTGTAGCAGCAAATCGTAATATTGATAACAGCTATATTAATTCTGTTTTCATCTTATTTTCTAACAAATATAGATAAAAAAAATTGATTGAAGTATTTTTCTATTTATTATGGTTGTTTGATGCAAGTGTCTATTATGGTTAGTTGCTACCAATCACAGTATAGTTAATAATAATAATAATAATAATAATAATAATAATAATAAAGATCATCATCTCAGAAGTAATGTATAATTTCAATAAATTAAATTTCAAAATATATTAGAAAAAATTAAAAAAAATTCATGATTTCGAAGAAAATAACAAGTATATTCCTCGTATATAATTAATGTTATATTTAATATATATATTTAATCTCTACGTTTATGTGTATGCAAAAACCCTTTCAGTGCTAATTAACACAAAATTGTAATATTTGAAATTGTTTTTCATTCTATAAAATGAATTCCTAGAAGGAAATAATTTATTGTTATAAACATTAATCATAATTTTACTATTCTGTAAGATTTTATACGAAATTTAATGGTAAATTATTTATTTAATTTTATTTTTTGACGTCTATGACATGATTTTATATATACAAATTTCATTAAATTACATCCAATAAATAAATAAATAAATATATATATATATATATATAATCATA
>NW_019384306.1:1262589-1306602 GCF_000671375.1 Centruroides sculpturatus
CAATATTAACTTAGAAATATTCAAACCATTTTTATAAAAAAATTTAATATTAAAATAATTAATTTTATTTAATGATTTATTTATTTATTTATTTTTTAAATACATTTATGTAGCAAGGCCACAAAGAAAGATTTTTCTATAAAGAGCAAGTATTAGCTATATAATAAAATTAAACTAATAAATAAAAAATCGTAAAATATAAATGACAGACTATTACCGATGCATTAGTTTACGTACATTTTTATTATAACTTTTAAAATTATTCTAATAAAATTTTAGTTTGGTTTTGACATAATTTATAAGTTATGATACTGAAATAATTGAATTGAAAAAGATGTTAATTTTAATTAAGAAAAATTATTGTAATTTTGTCTTGTTTTTATTTATAATAAATTGTTTTAAAGTAAAAATTTAATAGAGATAATAAAAATATTGTTGATTAAAATTTAGTTTTATTCAGTCCATTGATTAGAACTTTAATTTTAATTATGAAATTAATTAAAAGGTATTTTTATTGCAAATTATCGACCAAATATGTTTTCTACCCCATTTATTATTATACAAGGTGTATAAGAAAAGATGTTGCTTCCTGATGTGTGTTCTTCTTGTTCTTACAGAAAATACAACGTGAAAAGTTTGGTAGCGTATTTGTTATCAGCCTTAATTTTTGAAAAAAAATCCTTTGTGATACTACATCATTTCCTGTTTCCGATGAAGCAGAAACCATATTTTCGAGGACTAAATTCAATAACTTTGGCGAAGAATTTTAGCAGAATCTGATTAAGTTCTTATAGAATACAATATACTATTTATTAGTTTAGAAATTAATAATGCCATAATAGGCATTCATAAATAAAGTTTTTCGCATGCACTAAATATGTTGTACTTGAAAATAAAGTTTAGAAAAATAAGTATATTGATAAGAAACGATATTAATCTTTCTTGTATGCGTTGTGTATGCTATAAATTCCCGAATAATTTATATTTATATACAATATTAAAATCTCATTTATGTGTTAACCTTCAGAGTTTTCTGGCCACGTAAATGAAGTGGTTACTTAAGTGGGGTTATGAAAAATAATTGGCACACAGAAGTGTAATTAGAGTACTGTACTAAATTCTATTAAATGTTTAATACGGATCTCGACAGACTGTTCGAAAAGTAAAGCAACAAAACTCAATTGTGTTTAAAGTGCTTTAAACCATAGGTTGAATTTAGCAATGCGGGATTTTCCTGTTCTGTTGGCCAAGTAAATGAGGATAAATATCACTTTAGAACGCTTCTATCTTGGCCATTTAAGCTACCAGTGACCACTAGGATTGAGTTTGATTTAAATTAAAACGTATGCAGTTTTATAGGAGAATTTCGTAGGTGGCCACATATTTGCCTTTTTAAAGTTTTTAATATTTTCGTTCTCTCACTTTCAAGAAGGAGATCTTCATATTCAAGAATAATGTAATAAAAGAAACATAATTGGCATAATCTAGGAAATAGAACAGTTCAAAAATTTCTTATGTTATTTTAAAACTATTCCTTTTCCTAGCCAACTATGATCTTTTGACGTTAATGTTCTTGAAGAAAACCATTTCTTGCTCAAAAATACTAGAATGCAAATATTAAAACTTTTTAAAATCCCCAGAAAGCAAGTATATTATAATTTTAATTTATTGCACATTAAAAAATATTAAATTTATTTTATTATCCCTATAACACCTAGGTTATAGGGAATTGTAACCTTACAATTCGAACGTATTATTACAAATAATGATTTATCTTACCAAACAAAGTACCTTACGAATTGTTTTCAAAAGAAGAATGAATCAGACTTAAAACCAATAAACTTATTTATTTATTTATTTATTTGTGTAGTAAGACCTTAATGAATAATGTAGCATTTTTTTTTTCAGTTTAAAGGAGAGGAAATTAAATACAATAAAATATTATTACCTATACTAAAAAAATTTTATTACTTATTAATTAATATAATATTATATTTTTATTATTATTCGTACATTTAAGAACTATTTTTAAACATTTTAAAAGACATAATATTTTATCTATCGCTTTAAAGTAATGAATTAGAACACGTACACGCATTATACTGTAATATTGAAATTAATTTCATTCTCTTAATTGGTATTTTTTATTTACCATTTAAAATAAAGAACTAAATGGAATAAATTTGAACTTTTTAATAATAATATATCCTATTTTACTTCAGGTGTTCTGATAATTAAAATTGAAATTTATTTTTAATCGCTCTCTTATATTTTATTCTGCATTTAATATTTTTTCTATTCTTACTTTTTATAAAATCTAATTTTAATTTTCCCAAAAAACTAAAAAATTCTTTTATAAATTAAAGAAAATAAAAACATAAAAGTTTTTCATTTACGAAAGAGTCCTCGTAGCTATTTGACGATGCTAAATCTTGCATACAACATAAAAAGAAAAGATTATACAACATAAAAACTACATTAGCATTATAATTTATACAATTGTTTATATAATGAAATAAGCCGAATTAAATTAATTTAAATGTTTTATATAATTTTTTAAGATATAACTTGAGCTATCCCTGTTCAAAAAATAAATATTACTGAATGAAAAAAGGTTAGGAAATATAAGATACAGAAAGGCTCAAAAGTCTGTTAAAAAAATAAAATACTTTGTTATTCAAATAATTAATTGTTATTTTTTATATGTTTTCGTCAATTCTTAAAAGAACAATTCGTTTTTTATATTCAGTTAGTTTACAGTTTGCATTCACAACAAGAAACATAGAGAACGAGTTTATTTTAAACGGAAACAGAAACCTAAAAGCACGGTTAACTCACTTTTGGTCGCCTCATATCCTCAAATAACTTAATAATATTCAAATATAAAGAGAAAATTTGAAATTTAACATGTAGTTAAGGAATAAGTTAACCAATTCCAAACAATAAAGTGTACTGTAAACAACTGTACATCACTTATCCTGATTCAAAATTCACTTATAGTTTTCTTATCATTTTTCTCATGTAAAGAAGAAAATCATTTCAAATGTGAAAATAGTAGCAAACATTAATATAAATCTGATTACAGGTGTAAAAAATAAGGCAAGTTTTTGTTACATCCTTTGTATAATTTTATATACCTTGGCTATTTCTTTTTACTTCTTATTTTATGAATTAGCAATGCAAATTGGAGAGATTATTGATTCATCTTGAATGATAAATTTTTCATTACTATAGGGATTATAGAATAAATGACTGCTGTATTTTACTTTTTTTTTTTTACTGTTCTTCTTTACAAATTGTTTTAGGTTTTTGGATTGACATTATTAAATTATATATTTTTTAAAATGTTAGTTATATAGGCAATTTTGCTGAATACTTTTCGTAGCTTCCTTTTTAAATATTATGAATGTCTTAAGATCAACTTTATAATTCTTTGAATTGATTTTATATGTGACAGAAAATTAAATAAATCTTCTTTTATAAGATTTATTAAAGTATATAATACAAAATATATATCGATTCGAACAGATGATTATTTTTATTTTTATTTATAAATTTAAAATTGAATTTTACAATATACAACTTCAAAAATAAAGACGTAAACTATATGATATAGAAAAATATATTTTGTATTAAAATTTAATAAAAAAAAACAATTTTAAGTAAAAAAAATTATATACAGGGTAACTTATAAAGTCACTTAATCGACATAAATATATCTCCGTTAACTGACTTTCGGGCCATTTTGTGTATTCACTTCTATGTAAATTAGAGTATTTTTACTAAGATTTTATATAAAATTATATTGAAAATGTATTTACGATATCTTAATTACAATATTACAATGTTTACAGTATAGATTTGGTTATATTTGTATAAGATTGTAAACATTTCAAGGAATTTATACTCTAGATGTAATCTAATCTGTATATGGAATAACTTTATTCAAAATTATATTGAATGATGATATGATGTAAACATATTTTAACGTTTTTTCTGAAAATATATAGAACTATATCACTTACATAAAGAGAACGTAGATTGTAACCTTATAAATTATTTACAGTCAACATATGAATGCAATTAATTTAACATTTCACCAATGTAAAATAACGAGATTATAAATAATTTTGCGTAGGCATCGAATAGTTTTCAATTCATAATCGAAAATGGCTCATATTACTCTAATGAATGTCTTCATTTCCTACGTAGTAACTCTCTTTCATAACATTATTCTAACTATTAATAGAAAAAAAAAGATAATCAGACTTTATCGAAGTAACTACGACTTTATATTAAACTAATATATAATAGAAATAAAAGAAAATAGAAAGATTTGAAGGTCAGAAACAGCATGAAGGATAGAATATTAGAATATGAGGATTGAGAACACTAGGAATAAACGAGGAAGCTGAAGAACACTGAGAAAATTCTCGATATTTAGGAAATTTATGAAGTAAATTTAGAATCTACTGCATTTAATTATAAATTTTGTGAAATGGTTAAAAGTTAGATGTAATTTGATTAAGAATGGAAACTGAAGTGTCATCATCATTGCCAACAATAGAGAGAATATGATTTGATAACTTTAAACATTGTAAAATACTTGTGAATTTAGTAAAACAATTTATAATTAAAACTGAATTAACGTTATAGTTAATAAAATACGTCCAATGTATCAAATAATGTTTAAGAATTTGTATGAACTTCATTTGATTTTAACTAAATTTCTATCTTACTAAAACAAAAATTAATGAATTTTAAGCCAATTCTATATTAAAATTCATATGACATATTGTTTATGACATAGCATATTTCTCATTATGACACATGATATAATAAACAAAATTTAATTTAAAAATTAAATATTGATTCGATATAAGGAAATCTCTAAATCAAAAACAATTCTTCATCAGTAAAGAAAATAATTTTATTAAACAAACTTTGACTCGAAAGTAGATAACAAGATTAAATTCTATAATATATTAAAATAGAAGACAAATTCAAGTTGAAAGTTGATTAAAAGCTTCCATCAAAAAGAAAAAAACAAAAGTACNCTTTATATTAAACTAATATATAATAGAAATAAAAGAAAATAGAAAGATTTGAAGGTCAGAAACAGCATGAAGGATAGAATATTAGAATATGAGAATTGAGAACACTAGGAATAAACGAGGAAGCTGAAGAACACTGAGAAAATTCTCGATATTTAGGAAATTTATGAAGTAAATTTAGAATCTACTGCATTTAATTATAAATTTTGTGAAATGGTTAAAAGTTAGATGTAATTTGATTAAGAATGGAAACTGAAGTGTCATCATCATTGCCAACAATAGAGAGAATATGATTTGATAACTTTAAACATTGTAAAATACTTGTGAATTTAGTAAAACAATTTATAATTAAAACTGAATTAACGTTATAGTTAATAAAATACGTCCAATGTATCAAATAATGTTTAAGAATTTGTATGAACTTCATTTGATTTTAACTAAATTTCTATCTTACTAAAACAAAAATTAATGAATTTTAAGCCAATTCTATATTAAAATTCATATGACATATTGTTTATGACATAGCATATTTCTCATTATGACACATGATATAATAAACAAAATTTAATTTAAAAATTAAATATTGATTCGATATAAGGAAATCTCTAAATCAAAAACAATTCTTCATCAGTAAAGAAAATAATTTTATTAAACAAACTTTGACTCGAAAGTAGATAACAAGATTAAATTCTATAATATATTAAAATAGAAGACAAATTCAAGTTGAAAGTTGATTAAAAGCTTCCATCAAAAAGAAAAAAACAAAAGTACACAAAAGAAAAACCATAAATTCAAACGAAATCATCATCTAATTTAGAAATTTATTTAAATATATATTTAAATTGCTTCAGTTAATAAACGTTTCTTCGATCAATTTTATCCCTTTAACCAATTTTCGAATGTCTATAAAACTATAACTTTAAATTTAAAAAAAAAAAATTGAACACTTTTATTCATAACGTATATCATCAATAATAAAATTCTCAAGTATAGTATACGAAAATATAATTTTTTTTTCTGTAGAAAAATATTGCCTTTATATTTTCCAATTCATCAGAGACCTAATTAACTAGTCTTTAACAAAACAAAACATTTCATATTTTAGAAAATCCGAGTTAAAATTTTTTTCTTTAGTTTCTAATATACAGAAATTATTAGCGATCTTAAATTATTCTAAATTAAAAAATAAAAATTCGATAAAACTGTATTAAAGCATAATAACTTGTAAGACATCTTGGAAACTAAAAGAAAAATGTAAGTTTATTTTTTAGAAATTTCTTCTTAAAACTATAAAATAAATTATTAAATTTACTTCAAATCTGTAATTATTTCTTACTAATGAGAGAATATAAGTAAATTATCTTAATTATAACTGTGTTTAACTTAAATTCATGGTTTTAGTATACATGCTTTAACGTATCTATATGTTATATATATTAAAGTTAAGTATAAAAGATTTTCTTCAGATAAAATATAGATAATCCTATCATTATCAATAGCATGTAAACTTATTAATTTGTACTGTAAAAGTATTGTACAGTAAGATTTATGCATGCAATAAAGATTTTTTAAAAGGCATCTGATATATAATGCAATTAGAAACGATTTAGAATCTAAAACAATAAAAGAGATTATCGAAGTTTTAAAAAGAAATAGCAGTTTGTAACCAGGGATGTTAAAGGTTGAAATTTAACAGTAAACCCATCAAATTGGAGCGAATTATCTGATCTTCAGAAAATCCTATGAGACACTTAGTTTATTTCTGTCGTTCACAAACTTTTTCTTGCAATAGCTTCCTACAAAACAGGCTGTTTTCAGAATCCGGTAGATTGGCAGAAACTGCAGTTTGCTGTCGTCTTCCATCAAATAGCTAGTTAACTACAGGCCACAAGTTCTCCCGGAGAAGCCACTTAAATGGCATCGTGTGACAGCAACGCTAATTCGTCTACCAACTGCTGTGACTTCTTTTATATCCCGAGAAAAATTACATCTAACAAGAAATTTCTAAGTGTGTTTAATTTCTTCCTAAAAAATTATATATATATTTTTTTTAATTTTTTAAAAATTTTCTCATCACTCCGTACCTTCTAATATAAGGTGCGAAGTAATGCATCGTAAGTGATACTAACACACGTATTTCTTTAATAATTATTGATTTTTACTTAAGTAAAATGTGTAAATTTTATAAATAATTAATTATTATTTAAAGAAAAAAAGAATCAATCTTAAAAATTATTAAATTTATGAAACAAATTCTTAAAAGTATATAAATGTAAGCATTCTTTTCCTTTCAAGAAGTTGCGATAGAACTGCAATAATTTTATAATTTTAACAGATAAAAAACGATTTTATATTTAACATTTTAAAATTTTATCCAAAAGTAAAAAAAAATAATAATAATATATATATTATTAAATTTTCAAAATATAAAACTACTTGAAAATAAAAATAAATTTATATTTTATATTTTTAGAAATGGTTATGCCTAGGCCCTTAAATTGAATAAAAATAAAAATAGTATTCGACTAAAAGTAAACATTCAAATCATTTAAATTCTTTCGAATAGGAAATTTAAAACATTTTTCGAAATGAAATAAATAAAAAAATTCGACCCATTTACTAACAATAAATAAAAATCTTTATTCAGCGTAATTTGAAATCTTCAATAAAATAAAAATATGAATAAAAAAAATGTATTTTTTTTAACAATTTTTGCGCTTCTTTAGCTTGTAAATTAGCTTTTTAAAATGTATTTTTTTTTAATTCAGTAAATAAAAACTTATATATATATATAAAGTTATATACGTATCTGAAATGACGTCACCAATCTAAGTACATCGGGCAATTCCTTTAATGGTACTCCTCGTGTCTTAACTAAACGATAAAATTCTTGATATTTTGTATTGACAAACTCTTTTTTTATATCAAACAAGTTGCTTTTGGCTTGGAAAGGATTTTGTATTTGATTTTCTTTTGTGCAATGAGATAAAACTCCCTTGCCACAGTAAAGTACTTTTTATTTCTACAACGTTAAATGTTCTATTCTTTTGTATCGATGTGAATTTCCTAACAATTCAATAATATTAAAAAATAATTTTTTTTCATTAATTACTAAATTAGTAATTTTACTAATATAAATCTACCAAATTATATAGATTTAACCAGAAAACATTGATCAAAATGACTAGCCATAATGCTTATAAAGGTAGTTTAAAAAAAATAAAGAAATAATTTTAAATATTTTATATATACAATAACATTTTAATTAAATTTCATATTTATTTATGTTTAAAAATCTATAAAAGTAAAATCCTATCAAATTTATAATATTTAAATGACGATTTTTTTAATAGTGAAATTTTATTTTTTAGGAAATAAAATTGAATAACAAAATTTTGAACATTTCCTAAAAGAAATTATTAATAAGATATAAAAGTATGAGACATTTGTAAATCTGCCAAGCCACATTTATATTTTCTTTTAAAAATTGGAATGGCATCTGTCCTTTAAACTTCTTTTATATATATATATATATTTTTTTTTTTTTTAAAGTTATATATTTTTCTCTTATATTTTAAATGTAATTCATAAAAAAATTCCTTTTATTTATAATGATTTTTTAAAAAGTAATTTACAATGTTAAGACGTATTCAATTAAAAAAAAAAACGAAAAGAAAAAGTCTTAATAAAAATGTCGATTGTACTTTGAATAATTTTTAATGAAGTTACTTCGTTATTTTTCTTTTATTTTTCGAATTTTTAATGTTGTTATACAATATAAGATTTTACTAATTGCAATAGGTCAAATATTAATTTTATTTTGTATACATTCTCCTACTCATTACAGAAAGATGCGTTACATAATTTGTATCAAAAACACGATCTAAGAATGACTTTTTACTGATGAAAGGAATGTAATTCTTTCTTTTTTATAATTTCATTTTCATTTTTATTTTTGTCCAATTAATTTTTCTTTTTCAAAAAAAAATAATAATAAAAATTTAAAAAATAATAATAAAATGTCATATCTTATCTTACACGTCACATTTATAAGAGATAGGAACAATGTAATTCGACAACAAAATTCCTTTTGTTTTTTTTTAATTTTAAATATATCTTGTAACTTTTTAAATCATGTTAAAGTAAAATTCATATTAAAATTTAATTTTTTAAATTGTTTAATCAAATTATTAATTGTTTTTTTGTAGTTAAATGTTAAACACTTATGTATTTGTTTTAAACAATAAATTTCTTATATAATTTACAAATTAAAAAATAAATTTAATTTTTATATAACTCGAATAATTTTTTTAAAATAATTTTTTTAAAAAAATAAAATATTTTAGAAAGTAAATATTTACAGTGTTATTTATTTTTAGATAAAATGTTTAAAAAATTTTCTATAAATATTTTATTTTTACGTGAAGCTAAGTGAAGACATTTTATTATATAAGTATTGAATTTTCCAAATCCCATAGTTTATTTTTTTATTAATAAAACATGAAATAAATATTTATACAATTGAATTTTAAAGTGCAAAAACCATTCGTCACTATCATCTAGTCCTCTAAATACGTTTCTTTGTTGTAGAAATTCTTCAACCATATAAACCTAATGATCATTCTAAATTTATTTTGTCAATACTTTCTATAAAGTAATACAACTAAAAATAAATAAATATATATATATAATAACTTGTAAAGAATGCATTTTATAGTTATATACATGGCAATATCTAACAATAGATTCTTCATGATATTTTTGATTTATTATGTACTTGTATCAGAATATATTTTAAATAAAAATACCATAATATAAAATTTACTATTGGTGTTAGCTGGAAAACTATATTAACTTCTTATTCTAACTTTATTCTTATATTCTTTTGTTATAGAAACTATTTAAATAATAAAATTTCAACATTATTTATAATTTTATATAATTATTTAAAATATAAGGTTATTTATTAGGTAAATATAAGTATAATTTAAACTGTGTATAAGCTGATATAAAAATTTAATTGAGTTTTTACATTATTTTATTGTAATATTTATAATAATTGTAATAAATATTTCATTACAATTATTATAAATATTATTAATTAAGCTGTTAATTAAGCTTTTTTTAAATGAATTTAGTGTAAATGAAAGTGTAAAATAAAGAAATTTTTAATTAAAAAACAAACGGCTGTGTTATTTACTCAACTTTTTCATTGTTTGTATTTTTTATTTATATAATAATTAAAATTTATTCAAAATAAACAAATTATTCAAACGAAAGAACTAGTAAAATATTAAAGAATTTTAAATTATGTAGTTTTTAATCATAGAAAATATTATCCATAAGAATCGTAACCTTTAAAATATTATAAGAAATTGTAATTCTTTAAATGTTTATGTCAATAAATTTATTTACGGTTTAATATTATTTTATATAAGTAAAAGTACAATGTTCTGTATTTCCTGTTTGTTTGGTGCACTTCTTTCTTTTATATCCTGAAACAAAAAAACCAGGTTAGTTCTTGAGACTTGACTATTCGACTTTGATCTTCCTCTACAGTTTCTATTTCCATTTTCTGATTTTAAATTATTTTATAATGCGATTGTTAATTTTATTTCTGTTATTGTAGCAAATGTTGCTACGATATGATTGTTGTAAGATATCAGGCATTGCTGTTGCAGCAATGCCATGAACCTTCTTTACCATTAGTTAAATTTAATTGATATATCCATTCAGTTTTCAACATTTCATGCTTCTTGTAATATTTTCTGATCAATCTGACTTGTTTAATTACTAAACACTTTCTTGGAATTTCAATTTTATGTATTTCATAAATTCAAATCAAATCATTTATTAAGGTGAGGGACTTGTTATAAGGAATACAAGGAATCTGTTAATCAAAAATAATATAAAATTATAAGTTTTTTTTGTATAACTTTAATTAGAATTTAATTATTATTATTATTTATCTGCCTTTAACAACTTAGAAAGGTAGTTTAAATTGTAAATTTGGTATATAATAATTTGGTAATAAATTAATTGGTAATAAAATAATATATAATAAATTTGGTAAATAACACACAATTTCAACGAAAAATCTTGAAATAAATTTAGTTGAAATATACCAAGTATTTTCTATTCCTTCTAATCTCAAGATCAATTTTCATAAATTTATAGATCCACGTTTAGATTATAAATTAAGTATTTTGATTAAATTTTATGGCTTTTTTTTAGTCAGTTAAAAATTGATTTTAAATAATTATATAACTTTTATAAATAATAAATTATAATATTGTTTAAATATGCAAAGTATTTCTGCATTAAAATTTTGTACAATATTTTGCACTCTTTAATATAAATCCTGGTTAAACATTTTAATTCGTTTTATTTTCTGAAATATTTATGGTGACTTAAAGATTTAAAATATTTCAATATTTATTTTCTAGAAAAATTATTTTTGCAAACACCGAAAATATTTTAAGCACTTTAGTGTCAAAGAAATCTTACAGTTGGATTAACTTTGAAAATTTTGTCGTTTCATTATGATTTCCTGGATAAAAATTAATCGTTTTAAAATTATTCATTATAATTTTAGAAATATTTATACAATTAAAAATGTATTTATTTGGAAGAGAAAAATACTTAAGAATTACTATTTTAAAAAAGTATTTTATATAGTTTTTATATTAATAAATACATGTGGTGTGAATTTTTTTTCTATCCAATCATTTATCTATAGGAAAAAGTCATATTCCCAAAATATGATTGCCAATTAATATCGATTGGGTACCATCTGAAAATCGTTATGCTGGCGTTTTTCCAAACAAATCTAATGTTCTACGAGAGCAACAAAATATTAACCAGTAAATATGTTAGTTTACACACGATGATCATTGTCTTTATCATCATCTAAGATTTTCTTATCAACTTCGAGTTGACATTTTCTTTCTCTTTATTCCATTCTTCTCTTGAATTATTTCTATTGGTATTGAACTATTTTCCATATCATTCTTTTCCTGTTATTCCAAGCATTTTCCAGTTTTACTTTTTTCCAAAATCCTTCGATTTTTAACTGTTTTAACCTTTTTATTGACCTATGCCATGCTAAAGTTTTAAAACTCCAAAAAGTATCTTGGTTCTATACCAATGCAGGTTTTCTCTTATGACCACTTTCAAGCCTTTTCTAGCATTTATTTTATTCTTGTAAAAATAAGCCTTGCCTTGACTCTCATGTCTATATCTTATCTCTTCATCGCAAGGCAGAAACTTCGAATCTGAGCTAGCCACGTAAATCTGGATTGTGTCAGTTTGGTAATGACGATCTTACTAAATTCGTAGACATTCCTTGTCTATAAATTCTATCAGTCAGAAAGAAGTGCAATCTGTTTTTCATTATGTTTGGACAGAAAATACCAACTCATGGAAATCCATCGTAAGTTTTCTATGGTCCTAGTGTAATGACAGTGTTATACGGAAATCTTTGTGGGCAGGCTAAAGCAATGACCAACAAAGAAAAGAACAAATGTTTCCATTCTTCTGATTTTCGATGTTTTTCTGTCTCTCACTACCTGGCCACTTCTATTATGGGTCTGGCTAAATCCAAAATGGGCCTGAAAAAGGCCATCTTAATGCCCATAGAAAGGAAACGGAGTCAGAAATAAAAAAATAACTTTTTTATAAGAAATAATACGAAGAATAAATGAAAATAATAGTTTTATATCAACATAAAACTGATTTCTTATATGATTATTTCAATATTTTTGAAAAATAATTGTAATTTTTTTCACATTATTTAAAAAAATTGCTTTAATTAAGCAAAATAAGGTTTACAAACTGAATTTTAAATGATCAAAATATAATTTTTATTAAAATTCATGTTTAATGTAAATAAGTCATACGCTGAATTATTCCGTGAGAACTGAATAATTTAATATTTCTATAATTAGCAATTAAAAATCAAATGTGTTATACAGATCAATAATTATGAATAATTAGTGTAATAATTCTTATAAATAATATCTCATTTACATATTAGAATTAATAAATATTTATAATTTCAAGAGAATTTATTTACACTTTTAATTCAGTATAATGTAAATTAAAATGCTATACAATAGGGCTTTCAATATTGTCTATATTGTTAATGAATGGCAACTTGCTTTTAAAATTATTTATGTAAAATTTATACAAAGTGGTTTAATTTACATCGTATTTTAAAATATTTTACTATTTAAAAAATATAATTCGCGTATAATTGAATATTCAAACGTGGAATATTTTCTGAAGCATACTCAAGTACATATGAAACGGAGAGGAAAGTACTTTGGTACTCTATGAAGGGGATAATTTAAGATAGTTTTTCTTCACGCCACCTTAACTCGTGTCAAGTGCCAGGAACCCATTAGAAAGAACGATTAGAGTTCAGATATACTAGAGAAAAATTGGCATTCGTCCACGAATGTAGAAAAATTAAACATCTCAGGATAAAATCGTCCACTTAGCTAATCTACATAATAATCTAACCTAAAGATTTTTCGTATATTAAACTTTGAAAAACAAATACAATAACAGACAAATAATAATTTATTTTGTTTGCAAAACTATTATATTTATTTATTTATTAAAATTGAAAATAAGTTTTCGAAATAGAAATTCAATTTTATTAGTTTTCTTATGGTAAATAGTTATTTTTATTATCGAACATTAAAGAATATTGTCCGTAGAAAACATCGAACATTGTATTTATAAATATCGATAAAGCATTTTATTGTATTTCTAAATTTTTAAAGATATTTTATCTGTTTTATGTAGAATTTCAACATAAAATTTGTCTAAAAATTCGTATGGAAAAATGAGTGGAATCTTTGGCTGCACCCATCGAAAAAAAATGTTATTGCAACATGAATACCGTTAATATAAGTCATTGCATATCTTTTGTCCAAAATGATTGAAATACGATTTTATCTTTGGAATCGAATATAAGTTCTGGTTCTGAAGAAGAAACAAATGTTCAATTAATGGATAAAGCCCAAAAAAGAAACAAATAGATTGGGAATGAAAGAATTTAGGACAAGACTGGATGGACTTATGTTACAATCATTCAAAACCCAATTGTCTTGCATGGATGAAGGTATAATCTGATCGTTTCTCACTACCATCAAAGATCTCAGAAATTAAACGATACTGTAATATTCTGCGACACGCTACTACTTTGTGGATATTTTTACACCAAAATAATTACCTAATAAAATCTTCAACATTAATTCACTCTAAAACCTTGATTTTATCATGTAACACCTTCATCTACTCTTGTTTACAATTACTTTGATCTTCTTTTATAACGATACATACTTGTATACACACACATATATGTGAATGTATGTGTGTTCCCGTATAGTAAAAGAGTGGTAAATGTGGAACAGAAAAGTTTTTTTATACACTTTCATTGTGCAATAATAAATATCATTATATCTGTATAACATAACTGTAAAGTATAACATAACTGTGTAAAAATATTCTATTCTCTTCTATTTTCTTAAACGTTCTTATTCTTACTACACAATAAACATTCTGTTTATACAGTTACAATGAAGGTATGAAAATTAATATTTGTATATATGTTACAGTATAGTAATATTATATAACACAACTGTTCTGTTAAATATACAATATGTTTTTTTTCATTATACAATTTTCAATAAATTTTCTTTGCTCATCAATTTTATANAGCTGCTTATTTTAATGTGAAAAAATCGTTTTAAATTATTAAAGAAATATAATATTTATAGAATATCAGCAAAATCATTCAAAATTTTTATTAAGAAAAAATTTTACATAGTTCTATTAAATCTTTTCAGTATAAATGTATAAAACTTTTAACATAAAATTAGATTTATGTTTGAAAATTTTAAAAATTTAGATAAGTCATATTCGTTAATTTTCATAAGAGACAGGTTTATTAAAATATGAGACATTGCTTTATAAAGTTTAGAAATTAATTAGTGAGATGAAAAGTAAAATATAGAGAAAATTTAATTATTAATATTTAAAAATTGATTATATTTTTAAAATAAAAATTTATGATGGGTTATTAACATTCAACTGCTGATATATTTTTGTCCAAAGTCAGTTATTCATAGTGAATTGTTTTTAATATTTAAGGTTAATTTCATTGTTAATAATTAATGTTATATATATAATATTAATTATTAATATGGATATATTAGCTTAATATATATTAATTCTAAGTATTAATTCCTGCTCCTCTTTGAAGATTTCCGAGAAAGGGGAGAATATTTACTATTTTCAGCATTTAAAGTTGATTAACCATATACGATGTAAAAACATCTGTTTTTGATTATTTGCTTTACTAAAAATATGTTTAAATATTATTTTTTATACTCTATAAAAATACAAAATAGTAGATTCTAGAAAAGAAATCATTCCAAGAAATTTCGATTGTACTTTCACTAATAAATTTCAAATAATTAATGTTAAAATTGTGAAAAGCAATCAAGGGTTCGGAATTAAAACCTCTCAGGCTTTTTTTTATCACTTCTGAAATGAGACATTTGATTTTTACACTTGCTTTTTCTCTCCTTATATACTTGAAAGTACTGTACTGTACATAAATTGATTCATTTATAAATAAAATTTTATATACAAATTAGATGACATTCAGTATTACTACATGAGATTAGTATACAGCATTTAGACCAGTGCAGATCCTAGACCCTGCACTGTTCTAAATTCTAAGTCTTCAGTGCTTCTACTTTTCCTACCTTTTGTCAACCCTGGTTGAAAATAGTAACAATTCTACGAAATTTACAGATAAGATAAATAATTTTTAATTAACAAAATTGAAACAGGATGTTGAAACATAAATTATATCATAGCAGATGGGAGGATAAAAGTAAAAACCTATTATAATACCAGCCATTTAAGCGTAATATTTAGAGTAAAAGAACATTAGATTTAAAAATTTTTTCATCGAAGTTATAATAATTGATTTTTATTAATTTTAATCTCTAAAAATCGATTAATGTTTAGTTTTAGTTTTAATTTCTAGATGGGAAAGTTATCAATTTATATTTGAGTTTTTCTGTTATAAAAATGGTGAAGAGATGGGAAAAAATGAAAAAATATACATATGAAATTTACTTAATTTGACAAAAGAATGAAATTATAGTAATTTCTATACGTGTGTAAAAAATCAAACTGTGAAAATATAAATTATACCTCCAGAAAATTATATAAAAATACTGCAGGATATCGAAAGATTAATTTATAACTTTAAAGAAAATAAAATTACTATCGGTTTCTTCTCTATATTAAATCTGAATACATTTTTATAATAAGTTTAAAAAACAATTTATTATTCGACATAATTTAAAATTAATTTCGGTTATTGAATCTTGAATTTAAACGTAAATTAATCTATTTAGACTTTTGTACCCTTTTACACTTTTCTGATATTAAAGAATAATTTATATATAATTAATTGTCTCTTTATTTTTACAAAAGATGTAAAAACTAATTATTACTTTCTATTTTTATCGAATATTAAAAGTGAATAATTTGAATTCAAATGGATTAATGGAATAAGACAATACAACACATGGGCGATCTGCCAAGAGGGTATTCTCCCGGAAATACTTTCTACAGGAAACTCATCCCTATTCATATGTTACACACGTTAAGAAAAAAATCAGAAAACTCCACGTGATGAGGCCCTTGGTGAGATGCGATCCCGCTACCAACTACCTTCAATGATTGTGAATAATTTGATTTAATAGATTAAAATATTTAGTAATTCAATCATTATACAGTTTTATGTAATATATAAATTGTTTATTATATTGAAAGAGGAAGTTTTAATAATAAAGAAGCTGACTTACTTGATAGTTTATTATAATTAAGGTAATACTAGCTACTTCTTGAACTTTTATCAATCCGAAAATTATACTCGTATAATTATAAATTTGGACAAGCGTTAATCAAATTAATACTTGATAATTACTTAGACATAACACAACTATTGAGGATGTAAAACTAACAAATAAAATTATTTCAATTAATAATAATTCGTAATTTATTTGACAAAATGTTTAGATGTAATACATTTATGTACAAATTTAAAAATAATTTATAAACAAGGAGGATGGTTACTGTCAATTAATCATCAGTTTTTCAGATATCACTCTTTTATTATTATGTATAATAAGAATTTTACATACGCATATTATTATTATTTAACTAGAAGATTTTAGGTAAAATAGTCAAAATAGTTTATATATATTTACTAAACCTAAAACATTGTACGCAAATTTAAATTACATATATTCTAGTCCCATTCGTTTTGTCCAAATAGTGTAAATCCAAATAGAATTACGTCAATTTGACGTCATTCTTACAATTTTCTTATAAGAAAGTGTGACTAATGACAACAATTTTACGCAAAAGTGCATATTATTCGGATAAAACGAATGCACCTTCTGTAGAATTGCATATTTAAACACAATCTAATAATAAAAAGTAATTCATTTAAAAATATATTTAGCTTTATTACGTGCTTCACTTAAAATATTATTAATACGAATTTTACAAGATTTATTATTATTTTACAACAATAATAAATCTTCCTATGTTATATGCCTTTTTATATATAATTTTTTCAATTATGTGTACAAGTTGGAATAAAATCCATATTTCCTTTCTTTGTAAGCTGCTCTACGTGGAAGGAAATTTTCCTGAATAAGTTCTATGTCACGAAACAATAGATTTCACATATTTTTCTTTTAAAAAAGATTATTAAAATTAAATAGATGATTAAACACATCAAGTAATGATGACTTACAAATATCAAAAAGAAAGATTATTGAATTTTATACTTCTCATCTGAATCATTTTAATAATTTGATGAAAAAATAATAATTTTTCACTTACAAATTACAAAAATATATTTTGTCATTACTGAAGAAATCACAGCACAATTGAACTATGACAACACAATTATTAAATAAACACAACGTTTTCTCACTTTATCTTGGAAGATCGGAAGCTTTAAATATTGATGGAATTGATGATAAACTCTGATACCAAAGATGAAAAGAATTATTCAATTCTTTTCATCTTTGTATAATGGTTTATCTTCAATTCTATCAACAGTTAAATTCACGTGTATTAAATTTAGTAATGCTGTTAAACGATAGATTATACAATTTTCAATAAATTTTCTTTGCTCATCAATTTTATATATTCTCAATTTATCGATAGTAATTGCTTACTACTGATGTTCATCTTCGAATATTTTTCCATATTCTTGAAAAATTTGCAGGAGAAGAACAATGAAAACAGGAAAAGAAGAGAAAGAATGATGTATTTTAAAGCGTATACTCGAATAATTATGATAATGAATTAAAACAAATTTTATAATTAATTTAAATCTTTTCTTTATAAATTGTATAATTTATCTAACCGAGTTTATTAATCAGATTTAATTAATTGTAATAAAGTTTGTAGATTTGCATTACTTTCTGTAACACAGAAATTTTCATTTAAATGATAAATAAAATCGAATTTAAAAAGGAAAAGATAAAATTTTATGTTTATTTTAATTTTATAAATGAGAATTTATTACTTAAATTTATTCAAAAAAATGTTTTAAATTAATTTCGTATTACAAATTAAAATTAACATTTTAAAATAATCGATAGTATCTACTTTCTTTTATATCAATGTTTATTGTTATATCGAGACGTATAGAAATCTTAATAAATCAATTAGAAAAATAATTAAATTTATTAATTATAATAAAACTTAAAATTTATTTAAGTTTCATTTATCACTAGCGTAGGTTATTTGTCAATTTAAATTTTCAGAATGTATTGTATTTTACTTTTTTTATTTATTGTAAAGTCTTATCTAAATTGATTACATCTTATGTTTTAAAGAAGTATATATTACTTTAATTATTATCTAATCTTTCTTCTCTGAAATAAACAATCCATGATTGATCTTGAAAGTTAACAATTATTGTAATACCGACTAAATCTAATATAATTAATAAACTAGATACACTTCAAATAAATATATTTAAATGTTGAAAATGAGAATTTATTTTTGTTAAATGTATAGAAAATTGAATTAAACTAAATTACTTTTGAAAACAAATATTAAGATTACACGATCTTTAAATTGCACAATATCTTACATGTAATTCCAATAACGTTAAAAACACTGGCATTTATTTTATTACGTTTTCTGATTACATCAAATTGTATAAATATATATATTTTTTAATTAAATATTCTTTTACAAATATCAATTTATTAAATATTAATAAATTTTGTTTTATTTTTTGAATAATAATCATTAAACATACAATAAAGCACACTTCTCTGTTCTGTAGTTACTTATTGTTTAATCAATAGCTTAAATACAAAATTCACTGTTTACTCCTATTAAAAACAATATGATATGGATACACAATGGCTCTTTGATCACATAAGCTTGTGTGCTTAGGATCCACGTGATCAGTTAAATATTTTGGCAGTTTATCAGTTAAGTAATTGAAACAAATATTTACCTCAAACATGAAAATTTTAATTTCAAATAACATTATCAAAGTCAACTACAAAATACAAAATTTTAAATTAATATAATGTAAATTGAATTGATAAAATAATGAAATTTTGTTTATTAAAAATGTAATATCAAACAAAATGAAAAGTCTTTCATTATAAAAGCATTGCACAAATAATACTTCATACAACAACACACATTATGTGAATGCATCTTATTATTCTTAGTTGGCTGGATACACATTTTAGAATTAATTTCCTGGTTACACTTAAATGTTTTTTTCAAAAATATAAAAGTAATTATTAATTTTGGCTCGTGTAATTATTATTAGGTGATAAATCTTACTCAAGAGCTGAAAAAGTGAAGAGTTAGGGGATGTGAAAGAGGATAAGAAAGAGATGATTCAAGTAGGATGCTGAGCAAATAAGATGAATGAGAAAATTAAAATCTATATGTTATAAGCACAAAGATGTTAGCAAAAAGTCATGTGTGTATTTGTATACATATATTTGTTCGTATATATATACATATTTGTAGGTATGTATACATACACACATATGTAATGTATACACAGGAATACAAACAAATGCATATACTGTATATGTAAACTTTATAATTAACTACTCCGAATATAATTATCTATATATATATATATATATATATAGATACACAATGGCTCTTTGATCACATAAGCTTGTGTGCTTAGGATCCACGTGATCAGTTAAATATTTTGGCAGTTTATCAGTTAAGTAATTGAAACAAATATTTNTACATAAATTGATTCATTTATAAATAAAATTTTATATACAAATTAGATGACATTCAGTATTACTACATGAGATTAGTATACAGCATTTAGACCAGTGCAGATCCTAGACCCTGCACTGTTCTAAATTCTAAGTCTTCAGTGCTTCTACTTTTCCTACCTTTTGTCAACCCTGGTTGAAAATAGTAACAATTCTACGAAATTTACAGATAAGATAAATAATTTTTAATTAACAAAATTGAAACAGGATGTTGAAACATAAATTATATCATAGCAGATGGGAGGATAAAAGTAAAAACCTATTATAATACCAGCCATTTAAGCGTAATATTTAGAGTAAAAGAACATTAGATTTAAAAATTTTTTCATCGAAGTTATAATAATTGATTTTTATTAATTTTAATCTCTAAAAATCGATTAATGTTTAGTTTTAGTTTTAATTTCTAGATGGGAAAGTTATCAATTTATATTTGAGTTTTTCTGTTATAAAAATGGTGAAGAGATGGGAAAAAATGAAAAAATATACATATGAAATTTACTTAATTTGACAAAAGAATGAAATTATAGTAATTTCTATACGTGTGTAAAAAATCAAACTGTGAAAATATAAATTATACCTCCAGAAAATTATATAAAAATACTGCAGGATATCGAAAGATTAATTTATAACTTTAAAGAAAATAAAATTACTATCGGTTTCTTCTCTATATTAAATCTGAATACATTTTCTAATAAGGAATTAAAAATTAATCAAAGTATGATAATTAAAAACAATTTATCATTGCTCTTAATTTCTTTAAATTAATTAGCTTTCTACTGAAGAAACGTTGTCAACTTTATATTATTGGACAATTTTTATTTTTAATGATAGATTTATTTATTTGGAAACATTGTACATCTACTCTTCATTTAAATATTTGCACATACACATAAAAATATGTAAGTAAATACAGCATTACATGTATATATAAATCTTCCTTTTTTTCATTATTTTAGTCATTTGTGTAAATAAAAATGACAGAAATATCCATGTAAATGTCAAAAACATTTCATTATTTAGAGAATAAAGGTACTAAACACTTGTTGAAATTTACAATTTTGTATACAAAATAACATATTTTCATTTACAGAATTTTGTTTATTAGAATATAAAGAATATAATGTGTAAGTTGGGAGCAAAAGTGTTACACACCACGAACTGAAAGACCCCAGAACTTCATAGAAAATCATATTAGGAGTTTGCATTCTTCACAGAAACACAACAAATACACGAAAGATGACAGACATATTTGATATTGTATATTAAAGTTTTAAACTTAATTAGAATATTTCTAACTTTTTGATGCACAATGCTTAATTAATTATAACGTGTTTCTCTTAAATGTATATTAAGGTTAGAATTTATGAAAAATTTCGGCAGCTTGTGTGATATTATCGATCTATATTTCATATGAAAATTTAAATAGGATAGTCTAGCAGCTGCTTATTTTAATGTGAAAAAATCGTTTTAAATTATTAAAGAAATATAATATTTATAGAATATCAGCAAAATCATTCAAAATTTTTATTAAGAAAAAATTTTACATAGTTCTATTAAATCTTTTCAGTATAAATGTATAAAACTTTTAACATAAAATTAGATTTATGTTTGAAAATTTTAAAAATTTAGATAAGTCATATTCGTTAATTTTCATAAGAGACAGGTTTATTAAAATATGAGACATTGCTTTATAAAGTTTAGAAATTAATTAGTGAGATGAAAAGTAAAATATAGAGAAAATTTAATTATTAATATTTAAAAATTGATTATATTTTTAAAATAAAAATTTATGATGGGTTATTAACATTCAACTGCTGATATATTTTTGTCCAAAGTCAGTTATTCATAGTGAATTGTTTTTAATATTTAAGGTTAATTTCATTGTTAATAATTAATGTTATATATATAATATTAATTATTAATATGGATATATTAGCTTAATATATATTAATTCTAAGTATTAATTCCTGCTCCTCTTTGAAGATTTCCGAGAAAGGGGAGAATATTTACTATTTTCAGCATTTAAAGTTGATTAACCATATACGATGTAAAAACATCTGTTTTTGATTATTTGCTTTACTAAAAATATGTTTAAATATTATTTTTTATACTCTATAAAAATACAAAATAGTAGATTCTAGAAAAGAAATCATTCCAAGAAATTTCGATTGTACTTTCACTAATAAATTTCAAATAATTAATGTTAAAATTGTGAAAAGCAATCAAGGGTTCGGAATTAAAACCTCTCAGGCTTTTTTTTATCACTTCTGAAATGAGACATTTGATTTTTACACTTGCTTTTTCTCTCCTTATATACTTGAAAGTACTGTACTGTACATAAATTGATTCATTTATAAATAAAATTTTATATACAAATTAGATGACATTCAGTATTACTACATGAGATTAGTATACAGCATTTAGACCAGTGCAGATCCTAGACCCTGCACTGTTCTAAATTCTAAGTCTTCAGTGCTTCTACTTTTCCTACCTTTTGTCAACCCTGGTTGAAAATAGTAACAATTCTACGAAATTTACAGATAAGATAAATAATTTTTAATTAACAAAATTGAAACAGGATGTTGAAACATAAATTATATCATAGCAGATGGGAGGATAAAAGTAAAAACCTATTATAATACCAGCCATTTAAGCGTAATATTTAGAGTAAAAGAACATTAGATTTAAAAATTTTTTCATCGAAGTTATNTTCACTTACAAATTACAAAAATATATTTTGTCATTACTGAAGAAATCACAGCACAATTGAACTATGACAACACAATTATTAAATAAACACAACGTTTTCTCACTTTATCTTGGAAGATCGGAAGCTTTAAATATTGATGGAATTGATGATAAACTCTGATACCAAAGATGAAAAGAATTATTCAATTCTTTTCATCTTTGTATAATGGTTTATCTTCAATTCTATCAACAGTTAAATTCACGTGTATTAAATTTAGTAATGCTGTTAAACGATAGATTATACAATTTTCAATAAATTTTCTTTGCTCATCAATTTTATATATTCTCAATTTATCGATAGTAATTGCTTACTACTGATGTTCATCTTCGAATATTTTTCCATATTCTTGAAAAATTTGCAGGAGAAGAACAATGAAAACAGGAAAAGAAGAGAAAGAATGATGTATTTTAAAGCGTATACTCGAATAATTATGATAATGAATTAAAACAAATTTTATAATTAATTTAAATCTTTTCTTTATAAATTGTATAATTTATCTAACCGAGTTTATTAATCAGATTTAATTAATTGTAATAAAGTTTGTAGATTTGCATTACTTTCTGTAACACAGAAATTTTCATTTAAATGATAAATAAAATCGAATTTAAAAAGGAAAAGATAAAATTTTATGTTTATTTTAATTTTATAAATGAGAATTTATTACTTAAATTTATTGAAAAAAATGTTTTAAATTAATTTCGTATTACAAATTAAAATTAACATTTTAAAATAATCGATAGTATCTACTTTCTTTTATATCAATGTTTATTGTTATATCGAGACGTATAGAAATCTTAATAAATCAATTAGAAAAATAATTAAATTTATTAATTATAATAAAACTTAAAATTTATTTAAGTTTCATTTATCACTAGCGTAGGTTATTTGTCAATTTAAATTTTCAGAATGTATTGTATTTTACTTTTTTTATTTATTGTAAAGTCTTATCTAAATTGATTACATCTTATGTTTTAAAGAAGTATATATTACTTTAATTATTATCTAATCTTTCTTCTCTGAAATAAACAATCCATGATTGATCTTGAAAGTTAACAATTATTGTAATACCGACTAAATCTAATATAATTAATAAACTAGATACACTTCAAATAAATATATTTAAATGTTGAAAATGAGAATTTATTTTTGTTAAATGTATAGAAAATTGAATTAAACTAAATTACTTTTGAAAACAAATATTAAGATTACACGATCTTTAAATTGCACAATATCTTACATGTAATTCCAATAACGTTAAAAACACTGGCATTTATTTTATTACGTTTTCTGATTACATCAAATTGTATAAATATATATATTTTTTAATTAAATATTCTTTTACAAATATCAATTTATTAAATATTAATAAATTTTGTTTTATTTTTTGAATAATAATCATTAAACATACAATAAAGCACACTTCTCTGTTCTGTAGTTACTTATTGTTTAATCAATAGCTTAAATACAAAATTCACTGTTTACTCCTATTAAAAACAATATGATATGGATACACAATGGCTCTTTGATCACATAAGCTTGTGTGCTTAGGATCCACGTGATCAGTTAAATATTTTGGCAGTTTATCAGTTAAGTAATTGAAACAAATATTTACCTCAAACATGAAAATTTTAATTTCAATTAAAATTATTATATTGTTAAACTTAAATGTATTGTTTATATATTAAATTAATATTATTATTTATCGTTAGTATTATCAATTTACAAATTTGTTCTTCTTATTCTTTGCAATTTAAAAGTACAACAAATATTATGTTCTGTGTGAATTTTTATTGTAATTCACTACTACAAAACTAAACCGTATTTTATACGGGATTTTAAATGATGTTATTATTTTTAATCTATGCTTCGAGAAGTATTTTATATGTATGGTTATAAACTTGGTAAGTTCTGAATATTTTATAGTATTTACATTTTTCTAAATTCAGATTCGTGCATTCTAACTGACCACGTTTTCAATCATCGCCTGGTATACTTTCACTTCTGAGTGAATATAAACTATCTCATTATTCTCAGATGTATTATAGATAATATATTTCGAGTTTTCTAATATCTGTCTGTATAATCTTCGGTTTTTAAAATAAATTTTAAAACTCTTCTAGTGTTCTTTATTATATAACTTATTAACAAATTTAACAAGCGTAAATACTCTTAAAGGAACTTTGAATCTAGAAACTCTATTATCTAAATATCTTTTTTGAAGTTTTTACTAATTCATTTAAACCTATTGATAACATTAATGAGCTGAGTATGTAGTTTTACTTTTAAACTAATTGCAATTAATTGCATTAAATCTTTCCTTATAGCTTAATATTTACTTGTAGTAGAGCCTATATACTAACACTTAAAATTTTCAAGAAGTTTTACGTTAATACTTAATTGGATTAATTTATCATAAGATCTTTAAAAAACACACTTAAAGTTTTGTTTATTATATATATAAATTTTCATAACAAATCATAATTTTATCAGTTAATCCATTTTAAAAATCTAGAAAATTATAATAAGAAATGAAATCTACATCTTTTCATCATTTTAAAATAATTAATTAAATAATTATTTATCATATATAGAAATATTCTAAAAAGAATCAATGGAGTCAGATAATCTATTTTTTTATATTACCGTACTGTACTAATCTTTAGTACACGGAAAACTACTAGTTTTCCATTCGTTTCTGACTTATTTTTTACACAAACTCTTCTTCGTTTGTGTAAAAAATAAAATTATATTTTCTTTGTTAACCTGTTTACCCTTTTTTAAATTTTTTATACCAGTCTACGGACTCGGGATTTATTAAGCCTCCAAAAGTCAGAAACGAATGGAAAACTAGTAGTTTTCCGTGTACTAAAGATTAGTACAGTACGGTAATATAAAAAAATTATTTATCATTTATAACATGGAATATTTAAAAAAAGTATCATTTATAAGTTTTTTTCTGCCCTCTAATTAAAAACTTGGAGTAAATTAATATTTTAGAGCGTTAGTAAATGAGTTTGTTTTATACTTTCATAATTACATAAAAATTTACTTATTTTACACATAAAAAAATGAAGTTAAATCTTTACTAATATATTAAAATTTGTGATAAAATTAAAATGAAAAAATAATCTAATATTTTAAGTTTACTGTTTTCAAATTTTAATTTCAAATAACATTATCAAAGTCAACTACAAAATACAAAATTTTAAATTAATATAATGTAAATTGAATTGATAAAATAATGAAATTTTGTTTATTAAAAATGTAATATCAAACAAAATGAAAAGTCTTTCATTATAAAAGCATTGCACAAATAATACTTCATACAACAACACACATTATGTGAATGCATCTTATTATTCTTAGTTGGCTGGATACACATTTTAGAATTAATTTCCTGGTTACACTTAAATGTTTTTTTCAAAAATATAAAAGTAATTATTAATTTTGGCTCGTGTAATTATTATTAGGTGATAAATCTTACTCAAGAGCTGAAAAAGTGAAGAGTTAGGGGATGTGAAAGAGGATAAGAAAGAGATGATTCAAGTAGGATGCTGAGCAAATAAGATGAATGAGAAAATTAAAATCTATATGTTATAAGCACAAAGATGTTAGCAAAAAGTCATGTGTGTATTTGTATACATATATTTGTTCGTATATATATACATATTTGTAGGTATGTATACATACACACATATGTAATGTATACACAGGAATACAAACAAATGCATATACTGTATATGTAAACTTTATAATTAACTACTCCGAATATAATTATCTATATATATATATATATATATATATAGATAATTATATTCGGAGTAGTTAATTATAAAGTTTACATATACAGTATATGCATTTGTTTGTATTCCTGTGTATACATTACATATGTGTGTATGTATACATACCTACAAATATGTATATATATACGAACAAATATATGTATACAAATACACACATGACTTTTTGCTAACATCTTTGTGCTTATAACATATNGTGAGTATTTTATTTAATGATAATAATATTATACTTACGTTACGTATAAACTATTATATGTTTATTTTTGTATTATGTCATCTGTATAATATTTTTTACATAATTATTTTTTTTATAAAATTTTACGTTATAGTTACGTAGATACATTTCTAGGATATACATATACATATAGGATATATAATGTAATAGTTTTTAGGAAAAATAAAAGTATATTCGACTCTATGTATATACACGTATTATATGGATGTAATTTCATAGATACGTGTTCTTAGATTTTTCATATCTAACGTATATAGAAATGAATTAATCTGGGAATTTTATATAAAATATTATTAAAATTTTTCTTATTATTCTGATCTAAAAATAAGAAAGATAAATAATCTAAGTAAGAAAAATATTTTATTTATGAAATATTAAATATTTTAAAACATGTTTTATTTTTTTAATATAAAAATGAGTATATACAATTTTTCTAAAATAAACAAATTGAATTTTATTAAAGTGTTTTTATAAAGAGACGTCACAGGGTGCTTCTTTTATTTAAATAAGTTTTTGGTAGATTTTTTGGTTTGCATTGATATAAGGATTTCTAATTCTATGTAATATATGTTTTAGTGAAAAACACTTTCAGCTGTATTACATATAAAATATCCTTACAATCAATATAAAAAAAAATATTTTATATTAAATTTTTATTTTTAGAATATAAAACTAACAATAAATTTTGTAAAGTTAACGCAATCCAACTTAGTCTAAATATATGTAAATTTGTACAGAAAAATATATTTATATTTATAAAAACAATTTATTTATTGTACAAATTTTTAATGCACAATATTTCCTACTTGGATTAAATCTACATAAAAAATTTTATATACCTTCTACACGATAATAAAACGAAAAAGACTGTTTACTTACAACACTAAAATAAACTTTTTATTATAAATTAATAATAAATATTTTATATCAACCGAAAATAATATGATGAACAATTTATTTCAATATATTACAATATGCACACACGAAAAACATTATTTAATATTTAATTTTATATAAATTTTTCAATATATTTATATGTATTTACAATAAAATAATATTTATTTTTATTTTTTTTCAATATAAATTGCTTCCATTACTTCAAAGCGGAAGATTTGGATATGAGCTAGAGTTAATCTATACAATATTTATAATTGTGTGCTGTAAACTATAGTTATAAATTAGTCATTATGCAATTTATATCAAATACAATGTTATCTGATTAAATTATATGCACATATATTTAAATAATCAATTTTAGTATGCATAAACATGATAGCTGTCATGTGTAGAAATTTAAATGTATATTTATATATTAATGAGTTTTATAATAAGACTAATGTGTATGCAAACATAACTGTAAGGTATAATAATGAATGTTAATTACTACACTTTCTGGTATAATTATACATATATTATAATTTGTAAAATATAATATAAGAATAAAAATATTTAATTGCGGTAATACTTCAAATTAATTATGTAAATTCATAAAAAATTTTATGTCTTAATTAAATTATTTAAGCTCTGTGAATATATAGAAATTTATGGAGTATTAACGTTAACAGCTAAACGTGAATGCACGAAAGTCTTTTTGTTAACCTAAAATTTATGTTGAGGTTACTTTCTACTAAAATTCACTGAAAAGATTATTGAAAAATCAAAAAAATATACTGCAACTCAATATGTATATGCTGAAAACATGCGAAATATATGTATTATGAATACATTTAGCATCGGATACATTTAGCAAAATATCAAATAAGTCCGTATTTTCAAAAGTAAACTAAATTTGAAATTCAAATCATCGAGTTATTTTTATAAAAACAGAAAAACTTCAGTTATATTCGGTTCAATTTATAGAAAATTTTTGTGTTCTGTTGCATATTTCAATGGAATACATTTCTAAGTTATATTTTATCTATTTATAAAGATAGTGAGAGTAAATTCATTATTAATTCCTTCACTTCATTTACGAATACTAAATCAAATACACTTAGTAATTATATATATAATGTTGAAGAAACTTATTTCCATGTAGAGCCATATATCTAAGCAAACCTTAGAGATTACAGTAGACTTATCTTAAGTCAAATAACATCACACTTTAACATACGACTAAATAAATGTTTTAAAAAATTTAAACATTTCATAAAAATACATTAGTTATAAATATCTACAGTTTATATTTTAATAATATTTATTTATATAAAAAATTTAATAATAATAATAAATATTCCATTAAAAATTATTTTTGAAGCATTAAATAATTTATTTTTCTCAAAAAGATTATTATTATTGAACTTTTATAAAACATTTGTTAGATGCTGAAAAAATAACTTTATCATTAAAATATTCTCAAAGTAAAAGACTTATTTTTTTTACATTTTAGAATTAAATGCAAAGAACTTTGCAATAAGAAATTCTTTCTTAAATTACAGTTGATGATAATCTCGTAGCTACATTGAATATCATTTCAAGAGGTAAGATATAAAAGAAAAGAGATATTCTGAGAGCTGTTCATCTGCTCTATCTAAAAGTCACGAAAAAAATATTTTCTAAAAGATTTTTCGAGCTTAAATAGGATTCTTTTTTCGAGAGAAATTGTTATGAATTTTGTCAGCTATTGTCAATTGACAATTTTGCGAATATTTTCAATTTTTTAGATCAATTTATTGTACGAAAATTTGGTGAATATTTCAAACTTCACTTTATGGTAGTTTGATCCTTTTCTTAAAGATATCTTCAAAGAACCAATCAAACTTTTTAAAAATTAATATTTTTCAGCATATAAATGGCCATCCTAGTTTTATATTTTATAGTTAAATACTATATTTTCGGAGACTTAATCTCAATTTATTGCATTGAGCTTAAATCAAATATTAAGGTTTGTTTTATGAGCTTGTTACAACAATGTTTCAGAAATTAGATAATTAAAGCAGAAATATACTATAAATTTTGTATGTTAGAAATATTAAACAAGGATAGTCATTTATATTTATAAAAGTGTAAGTCTAATGAATCAATCTCCTTCTGTTTTAAGACGCATACAAACGAGACAATTCTTTTAGTTTATAATGAAAGTAATTTAAATGTCTATCGGATTACTGTTTTTATTCGGAAATTGAGATTTAAAACATCTCATGTTACAGTGTTATTTTGATGTTATTGATTCTACTTAGAAATCTATTTGGTTTAACTTTTAAAAGTTCCAAGTAATTGAACATTTTAAAACAGGAAAATCTGCAATTACTTCATATTGATATCTATGCAACTAAATCTATGTGATCATTCAAATTCGTATAATACTTTTAATCTACATCATGAGTTTTAATGTAAGAAATTAATACACGTTTCTCTAATATTTTATGAACTTATTGATCACATTCTAGAAATGTTTGAGCTATGTTTTCTATAATTAGACGCAATTTCTTTGATAAATATTTTAATACCATTTACTTCGCTTGTATCATTAATCGTTTCATACATTTATCAACTCAAAACAATAATTTTCATGATTATCACATTTATAATGATACTATTTCTATTTCAATTCATGTTATTTATATACCAACGGAGGTCAACGGATATTCATTATAGTGAAGTTAATCCAATGATGAATACAAAACGTCTTTGGATAATGTAACAAAGTGTTTTCTCAAAGATTAAGATCATTTAAGGATCATATTTTTAGACTACTTTGACAAAGTAGGCCAAATTTTGTATAAAAATAAGCACTCTTTTCGATTTGTTTAATTAAATTGCTTTTCAATAACAAAAGTATTTTTGATATCCTATTTTAAGCAGCAACCAAAATAGTTTTATTAATATTTGTATTATAACAGTTACAAATTTAGAAAGTGAAGTATTAATGACCAAGCACACTATTTACGAGAATGTACTTAGTGTTGTAATCTAATGTACTTCAAAGGTAACACTCATTTCCATTTTATAGCTAATCTATACTGGTATATTACATATTCACGTCATTGTTTATTTAAATATACATTATTGTTATGTACTGTACACACGTTATATGTGACTATATTAAACATTATTGTTTATTTAATTTATTATGTTTTTCTTTTGACGATAACAATTACACGATTTTTGGGAACTGCGGAAATAAATACTAAATGTGTAATTATATATTAATATAAAAAATTGTAATAAATAATAACTAAATGAAATACGAATGTGGTTCTTTTTTAAATTTAAAATGACATACCACATTCTGTGTGATAAATGTTAAGCAGAAATAATGTTTAGTCTGCAACTTTGCTAACATGTGATTGTTTAAATTAACTAATAACATTTGTTGTTACATTATGTTCACAACAATACTGTATATTTATTTTTCGAAAAACAGTTATATTGGTAATTAAAGTAAACGAATGTAATATATATTATGTACAGAAAATGGAAAGTGATTCTTGCTTATCATTTTTAAAATATTTCAAAATTATACTTTGAATCTTATAGGACTTACAAGTAATAGATATATGTAATATATTTGATGCAATTTATTGATTAATATAAAAATGATGATGATAATACTATTAATAATAATAAAATATTATTATTATTATTATTATTATTATTGACTAAAAAACTTATATATTTTTAACTAAAACTAATTAATTCCATACAATATACAATTAAATATGTAACTTGTTTAATAAATAATAATTCTGGAAGTTTTATTCTCGGATTTTGTAATATTTTAAAAAATTATTTTAAAAAATTCATAACCTAAAAGTTCAAAATCATTTTAGTAACATGATTTTTACAATATTTCCTTATTGCTGCGGGTATTTTTTTATTTAATCAAACTTTTTTTTTATCATTTAGAATGAGTATTTCTGTTAGAGAATAATTTGCTGACTTGACTTTTATTAAATTGTTTTCTTAAACCAAAATAAGTATTAAAGATTTAATTTTTTTTTCATAAGTTATTAAATCGATTACACGAAAATATTCAGATTAAATTTTTATTACTTAAGATTAGAGCAACGACGGGAAAATTATTGAAATATTTTGAATTCTGTGTAATTTTTTTTTCCTATCAATTTATACGCCGATTCAATACTTCCGGATAACTTTTTGGGAGTCTGAAGATTATCCTGGGGTGCAATTTATGTCTTTCGTTAAATCCAAGAGATGTTGTGCCACAGCAGAATCACTTTCTTAGAGTGTTCTTTTGAAAACAGTTTTCTGTGATATGCCCTACAATTGAAATACTTTTCGTTGGTGAAAATAACTTTTCCAATTGATGGCTCTATTTAGTGGCATATGTCTCCAAAAACATGCGTACATTCACTCAAGTTTTCGATTTTCGATTTTCATTTTTAAAAATATGTCTTGTAGTACTTGTCTAAAGCATTGATTCATTTTGAAAGAAGAGTTTTTTAAAGTAAAATATATCAAATTTTCTTGATTAAAATGCTTTTTTTTCCTTCGTGAATAAAGGAAGAGAAAGAATGGAATGTCTATTTTGATGCAACATCCAGGATCCGAAAAATCAATGAATTAAATATATTTTAATGGATACATTAAAAAAAGTAAATTCTTCTACTTATTGACTAAACATATATCAGTTGATGTATGCTGCACGAATAATGGTTTATTTGTCCTAACATCTGAATATAACTTTCTGAAGTAAATTCAAATATACAAATTTTATTATGAAATCTATAAGCAAAATACGAATTTATTCCATTTTATATAGGAGTAATTCGTGGAAATATATCGATAGGTTTTAGTAGAGTGTTTTAACATTTAAAATAATGTTTATTGAATAGAATTAAATAATTCTATTGAATTCCTTCATAAATTTTAGATACCGGCTTACCAGACGCAAATTTAAGAAGGGAAGATAAATTATTCTGAAAAGTGGTTGTTTAAATAGGCTTAAAGTAAAAAATAATTTTAAAAAATTAATATTTTATTATAAAATATTTAATTATTATGTTCTTCAGAGTTATTTAATTTTGACTGTAATTCTCAGCTTTGTAAAATGGAGGGATGACATAAAGCCAAAGTAGTGGACATGTCTTCCTCCTGGATATCATCTTTCTTACATATCACATTTCTCTGTAGAAAATTGCTGGCCAGTTGTTTATAAAACATTTAAACTTGTGTTTCACTTAGTATAAAATAACTGAAATTTATCCAATAACGTAACGTTACGATTAAAAAAACGATATAATATTTAATTACAAATCTTATATAATTCTCGAAAATCTCGTATATCGAATATTGTTTAAGAAAATAATCAATGGATATTAAGGGAATCTAGTCACATTAAAGAATCAATGAATCATCATTATGTTAATAAATTAGAATTTGTATAATCCTGCCTTGTATTTCCTTTTATAGGAAACTAATATTTGCCATTGATTGGTCAAAAGTATGTAAGAAGTTACATCAAAGTAAACGAAAATAAAATCTAATATTACTCTAGAAAATATGATAGTAGTATAAATTCAGATTAATAATAGTAAACTTTACAAAAATTCAATATAAAGAATCAATATGTTACTGTGGAATCTGTAATGATTTATGAGACCTGAAACGTGAATTGGATATCTAATTTATGGAACAAAGTATCAGAAAATATATTGTGCAGAAGATTTTCAACAAATTTATTATCTTACTTTATTATGTAATATTAAATACATTGATATTTGGATTCTAATTATTTCAAGCATTTAAAATTTGAATTTTAATTGATAACAAGTTAGAAATTTAACCACAAAATAGCTTCTATTAATAAAAATGTAAATGTTTTACAATTTCAAATGAATTAAATATAGTNTAAATTTATTAATTATAATAAAACTTAAAATTTATTTAAGTTTCATTTATCACTAGCGTAGGTTATTTGTCAATTTAAATTTTCAGAATGTATTGTATTTTACTTTTTTTATTTATTGTAAAGTCTTATCTAAATTGATTACATCTTATGTTTTAAAGAAGTATATATTACTTTAATTATTATCTAATCTTTCTTCTCTGAAATAAACAATCCATGATTGATCTTGAAAGTTAACAATTATTGTAATACCGACTAAATCTAATATAATTAATAAACTAGATACACTTCAAATAAATATATTTAAATGTTGAAAATGAGAATTTATTTTTGTTAAATGTATAGAAAATTGAATTAAACTAAATTACTTTTGAAAACAAATATTAAGATTACACGATCTTTAAATTGCACAATATCTTACATGTAATTCCAATAACGTTAAAAACACTGGCATTTATTTTATTACGTTTTCTGATTACATCAAATTGTATAAATATATATATTTTTTAATTAAATATTCTTTTACAAATATCAATTTATTAAATATTAATAAATTTTGTTTTATTTTTTGAATAATAATCATTAAACATACAATAAAGCACACTTCTCTGTTCTGTAGTTACTTATTGTTTAATCAATAGCTTAAATACAAAATTCACTGTTTACTCCTATTAAAAACAATATGATATGGATACACAATGGCTCTTTGATCACATAAGCTTGTGTGCTTAGGATCCACGTGATCAGTTAAATATTTTGGCAGTTTATCAGTTAAGTAATTGAAACAAATATTTACCTCAAACATGAAAATTTTAATTTCAATTAAAATTATTATATTGTTAAATTTAAATGTATTGTTTATATATTAAATTAATATTATTATTTATCGTTAGTATTATCAATTTACAAATTTGTTCTTCTTATTCTTTGCAATTTAAAAGTACAACAAATATTATGTTCTGTGTGAATTTTTATTGTAATTCACTACTACAAAACTAAACCGTATTTTATACGGGATTTTAAATGATGTTATTATTTTTAATCTATGCTTCGAGAAGTATTTTATATGTATGGTTATAAACTTGGTAAGTTCTGAATATTTTATAGTATTTACATTTTTCTAAATTCAGATTCGTGCATTCTAACTGACCACGTTTTCAATCATCGCCTGGTATACTTTCACTTCTGAGTGAATATAAACTATCTCATTATTCTCAGATGTATTATAGATAATATATTTCGAGTTTTCTAATATCTGTCTGTATAATCTTCGGTTTTTAAAATAAATTTTAAAACTCTTCTAGTGTTCTTTATTATATAACTTATTAACAAATTTAACAAGCGTAAATACTCTTAAAGGAACTTTGAATCTAGAAACTCTATTATCTAAATATCTTTTTTGAAGTTTTTACTAATTCATTTAAACCTATTGATAACATTAATGAGCTGAGTATGTAGTTTTACTTTTAAACTAATTGCAATTAATTGCATTAAATCTTTCCTTATAGCTTAATATTTACTTGTAGTAGAGCCTATATACTAACACTTAAAATTTTCAAGAAGTTTTACGTTAATACTTAATTGGATTAATTTATCATAAGATCTTTAAAAAACACACTTAAAGTTTTGTTTATTATANAATATTGAATAGGCTACTTGCTGACATTTTAGATATTACTTTGATGCAATGAATAGGTAAAATTCGAAGGATTCGAGTCGATATCATAAAATAAATGTGAAAACACGATATCATTGGATTCCTTCCAAGTACAATACTACGAACTAACACTATTGAGATACGTTACAACTACAGTACGAAACTAAATATTGTTATGCAGAGGAGGGTCTAGTTTACAAAAGGAAATAGCTTGGATTTTGCACGATTGTATCCACTTGCTGCATAATAATATACTGGCCCATAGTGCACCAATGATGCTTTTTATAGTAGCGAGTTTTTGACTATCGTCCATATAAATTTAGTTTCAGAAATTCGTTTCTGTAAAAATTTCCCCAAGAGCCAACGGATTCAAATTGACAAAAAATACTTTACCATGTTTTAATGTTAAATTTTCTTTATAAAATTTTGCTGAAATTTAATTATTAATGGGAATTATATAAATATTTTAATTCGAGAAATGATTAAAATGAAAAAATACCAACATCTGAGCGTATGAACCATAATTTTTCTGTATAAATATTTTATTTTCTTTAACTATTATCTTTTAAAAATGTTATATAATATGATATTCTAAGTAAAATAAATTTATTAGATATTTATTTTTAAGTAAAAATTTTATAATTTACGTTCAACATTTTTGAAATGAATAGGAATTAATTTATTTTTCTATTGCCGTCGTGATATAAAATAATAAACTTTATGATTAAAATAAGTTCGGTAAGAAGTATAATTTCTGTACAATTTTTTAAATTAAATATTTACATATTAAATTAAATATATTTCATTTTTTAATCGAGGATAAATTTTGTTATAGTAATTCAAGTAAATGCGAATTTAATAATAAATTAAAAAATGCTAATTAACAAATTCTGAATAACACTTTTAAGAGCAAACAGAAAAATTTATAACTTAATTACAAAAATTTGTAAACAATATTAATGAATTTTCACTTTTGTACATTTATAAAATGCTCTAAATCTCAATTTTGCTTACGAAAACATTATAATTTTTATGTCTTCTTATCGATATATATGATATGTTAAATATATATATATATATATATATTTAACAAATCATATATATCGATAAGAAGACATAAAAATTATAATGTTTTCGTAAGCAAAATTGAGATTTAGAGCATTTTATAAATGTACAAAAGTGAAAATTCATTAATATTGTTTACAAATTTTTGTAATTAAGTTATAAATTTTTCTGTTTGCTCTTAAAAGTGTTATTCAGAATTTGTTAATTAGCATTTTTTAATTTATTATTAAATTCGCATTTACTTGAATTACTATAACAAAATTTATCCTCGATTAAAAAATGAAATATATTTAATTTAATATGTAAATATTTAATTTAAAAAATTGTACAGAAATTATACTTCTTACCGAACTTATTTTAATCATAAAGTTTATTATTTTATATCACGACGGCAATAGAAAAATAAATTAATTCCTATTCATTTCAAAAATGTTGAACGTAAATTATAAAATTTTTACTTAAAAATAAATATCTAATAAATTTATTTTACTTAGAATATCATATTATATAACATTTTTAAAAGATAATAGTTAAAGAAAATAAAATATTTATACAGAAAAATTATGGTTCATACGCTCAGATGTTGGTATTTTTTCATTTTAATCATTTCTCGAATTAAAATATTTATATAATTCCCATTAATAATTAAATTTCAGCAAAATTTTATAAAGAAAATTTAACATTAAAACATGGTAAAGTATTTTTTGTCAATTTGAATCCGTTGGCTCTTGGGGAAATTTTTACAGAAACGAATTTCTGAAACTAAATTTATATGGACGATAGTCAAAAACTCGCTACTATAAAAAGCATCATTGGTGCACTATGGGCCAGTATATTATTATGCAGCAAGTGGATACAATCGTGCAAAATCCAAGCTATTTCCTTTTGTAAACTAGACCCTCCTCTGCATAACAATATTTAGTTTCGTACTGTAGTTGTAACGTATCTCAATAGTGTTAGTTCGTAGTATTGTACTTGGAAGGAATCCAATGATATCGTGTTTTCACATTTATTTTATGATATCGACTCGAATCCTTCGAATTTTACCTATTCATTGCATCAAAGTAATATCTAAAATGTCAGCAAGTAGCCTATTCAATATTGAATTACGTGTATTCAAAATATATTTTCTCAAATTCTTTTCGAGTTATATTAGATATTTTAATGTGAGTATTTTATTTAATGATAATAATATTATACTTACGTTACGTATAAACTATTATATGTTTATTTTTGTATTATGTCATCTGTATAATATTTTTTACATAATTATTTTTTTTATAAAATTTTACGTTATAGTTACGTAGATACATTTCTAGGATATACATATACATATAGGATATATAATGTAATAGTTTTTAGGAAAAATAAAAGTATATTCGACTCTATGTATATACACGTATTATATGGATGTAATTTCATAGATACGTGTTCTTAGATTTTTCATATCTAACGTATATAGAAATGAATTAATCTGGGAATTTTATATAAAATATTATTAAAATTTTTCTTATTATTCTGATCTAAAAATAAGAAAGATAAATAATCTAAGTAAGAAAAATATTTTATTTATGAAATATTAAATATTTTAAAACATGTTTTATTTTTTTAATATAAAAATGAGTATATACAATTTTTCTAAAATAAACAAATTGAATTTTATTAAAGTGTTTTTATAAAGAGACGTCACAAGGTGCTTCTTTTATTTAAATAAGTTTTTGGTAGATTTTTTGGTTTGCATTGATATAAGGATTTCTAATTCTATGTAATATATGTTTTAGTGAAAAACACTTTCAGCTGTATTACATATAAAATATCCTTACAATCAATATAAAAAAAAATATTTTATATTAAATTTTTATTTTTAGAATATAAAACTAACAATAAATTTTGTAAAGTTAACGCAATCCAACTTAGTCTAAATATATGTAAATTTGTACAGAAAAATATATTTATATTTATAAAAACAATTTATTTATTGTACAAATTTTTAATGCACAATATTTCCTACTTGGATTAAATCTACATAAAAAATTTTATATACCTTCTACACGATAATAAAACGAAAAAGACTGTTTACTTACAACACTAAAATAAACTTTTTATTATAAATTAATAATAAATATTTTATATCAACCGAAAATAATATGATGAACAATTTATTTCAATATATTACAATATGCACACACGAAAAACATTATTTAATATTTAATTTTATATAAATTTTTCAATATATTTATATGTATTTACAATAAAATAATATTTATTTTTATTTTTTTTCAATATAAATTGCTTCCATTACTTCAAAGTGGAAGATTTGGATATGAGCTAGAGTTAATCTATACAATATTTATAATTGTGTGCTGTAAACTATAGTTATAAATTAGTCATTATGCAATTTATATCAAATACAATGTTATCTGATTAAATTATATGCACATATATTTAAATAATCAATTTTAGTATGCATAAACATGATAGCTGTCATGTGTAGAAATTTAAATGTATATTTATATATTAATGAGTTTTATAATAAGACTAATGTGTATGCAAACATAACTGTAAGGTATAATAATGAATGTTAATTACTACACTTTCTGGTATAATTATACATATATTATAATTTGTAAAATATAATATAAGAATAAAAATATTTAATTGCGGTAATACTTCAAATTAATTATGTAAATTCATAAAAAATTTTATGTCTTAATTAAATTATTTAAGCTCTGTGAATATATAGAAATTTATGGAGTATTAACGTTAACAGCTAAACGTGAATGCACGAAAGTCTTTTTGTTAACCTAAAATTTATGTTGAGGTTACTTTCTACTAAAATTCACTGAAAAGATTATTGAAAAATCAAAAAAATATACTGCAACTCAATATGTATATGCTGAAAACATGCGAAATATATGTATTATGAATACATTTAGCATCGGATACATTTAGCAAAATATCAAATAAGTCCGTATTTTCAAAAGTAAACTAAATTTGAAATTCAAATCATCGAGTTATTTTTATAAAAACAGAAAAACTTCAGTTATATTCGGTTCAATTTATAGAAAATTTTTGTGTTCTGTTGCATATTTCAATGGAATACATTTCTAAGTTATATTTTATCTATTTATAAAGATAGTGAGAGTAAATTCATTATTAATTCCTTCACTTCATTTACGAATACTAAATCAAATACACTTAGTAATTATATATATAATGTTGAAGAAACTTATTTCCATGTAGAGCCATATATCTAAGCAAACCTTAGAGATTACAGTAGACTTATCTTAAGTCAAATAACATCACACTTTAACATACGACTAAATAAATGTTTTAAAAAATTTAAACATTTCATAAAAATACATTAGTTATAAATATCTACAGTTTATATTTTAATAATATTTATTTATATAAAAAATTTAATAATAATAATAAATATTCCATTAAAAATTATTTTTGAAGCATTAAATAATTTATTTTTCTCAAAAAGATTATTATTATTGAACTTTTATAAAACATTTGTTAGATGCTGAAAAAATAACTTTATCATTAAAATATTCTCAAAGTAAAAGACTTATTTTTTTTACATTTTAGAATTAAATGCAAAGAACTTTGCAATAAGAAATTCTTTCTTAAATTACAGTTGATGATAATCTCGTAGCTACATTGAATATCATTTCAAGAGGTAAGATATAAAAGAAAAGAGATATTCTGAGAGCTGTTCATCTGCTCTATCTAAAAGTCACGAAAAAAATATTTTCTAAAAGATTTTTCGAGCTTAAATAGGATTCTTTTTTCGAGAGAAATTGTTATGAATTTTGTCAGCTATTGTCAATTGACAATTTTGCGAATATTTTCAATTTTTTAGATCAATTTATTGTACGAAAATTTGGTGAATATTTCAAACTTCACTTTATGGTAGTTTGATCCTTTTCTTAAAGATATCTTCAAAGAACCAATCAAACTTTTTAAAAATTAATATTTTTCAGCATATAAATGGCCATCCTAGTTTTATATTTTATAGTTAAATACTATATTTTCGGAGACTTAATCTCAATTTATTGCATTGAGCTTAAATCAAATATTAAGGTTTGTTTTATGAGCTTGTTACAACAATGTTTCAGAAATTAGATAATTAAAGCAGAAATATACTATAAATTTTGTATGTTAGAAATATTAAACAAGGATAGTCATTTATATTTATAAAAGTGTAAGTCCAATGAATCAATCTCCTTCTGTTTTAAGACGCATACAAACGAGACAATTCTTTTAGTTTATAATGAAAGTAATTTAAATGTCTATCGGATTACTGTTTTTATTCGGAAATTGAGATTTAAAACATCTCATGTTACAGTGTTATTTTGATGTTATTGATTCTACTTAGAAATCTATTTGGTTTAACTTTTAAAAGTTCCAAGTAATTGAACATTTTAAAACAGGAAAATCTGCAATTACTTCATATTGATATCTATGCAACTAAATCTATGTGATCATTCAAATTCGTATAATACTTTTAATCTACATCATGAGTTTTAATGTAAGAAATTAATACACGTTTCTCTAATATTTTATGAACTTATTGATCACATTCTAGAAATGTTTGAGCTATGTTTTCTATAATTAGACGCAATTTCTTTGATAAATATTTTAATACCATTTACTTCGCTTGTATCATTAATCGTTTCATACATTTATCAACTCAAAACAATAATTTTCATGATTATCACATTTATAATGATACTATTTCTATTTCAATTCATGTTATTTATATACCAACGGAGGTCAACGGATATTCATTATAGTGAAGTTAATCCAATGATGAATACAAAACGTCTTTGGATAATGTAACAAAGTGTTTTCTCAAAGATTAAGATCATTTAAGGATCATATTTTTAGACTACTTTGACAAAGTAGGCCAAATTTTGTATAAAAATAAGCACTCTTTTCGATTTGTTTAATTAAATTGCTTTTCAATAACAAAAGAATTTTTGATATCCTATTTTAAGCAGCAACCAAAATAGTTTTATTAATATTTGTATTATAACAGTTACAAATTTAGAAAGTGAAGTATTAATGACCAAGCACACTATTTACGAGAATGTACTTAGTGTTGTAATCTAATGTACTTCAAAGGTAACACTCATTTCCATTTTATAGCTAATCTATACTGGTATATTACATATTCACGTCATTGTTTATTTAAATATACATTATTGTTATGTACTGTACACACGTTATATGTGACTATATTAAACATTATTGTTTATTTAATTTATTATGTTTTTCTTTTGACGATAACAATTACACGATTTTTGGGAACTGCGGAAATAAATACTAAATGTGTAATTATATATTAATATAAAAAATTGTAATAAATAATAACTAAATGAAATACGAATGTGGTTCTTTTTTAAATTTAAAATGACATATCACATTCTGTGTGATAAATGTTAAGCAGAAATAATGTTTAGTCTGCAACTTTGCTAACATGTGATTGTTTAAATTAACTAATAACATTTGTTGTTACATTATGTTCACAACAATACTGTATATTTATTTTTCGAAAAACAGTTATATTGGTAATTAAAGTAAACGAATGTAATATATATTATGTACAGAAAATGGAAAGTGATTCTTGCTTATCATTTTTAAAATATTTCAAAATTATACTTTGAATCTTATAGGACTTACAAGTAATAGATATATGTAATATATTTGATGCAATTTATTGATTAATATAAAAATGATGATGATAATACTATTAATAATAATAAAATATTATTATTATTATTATTATTATTATTATTACTGACTAAAAAACTTATATATTTTTAACTAAAACTAATTAATTCCATACAATATACAATTAAATATGTAACTTGTTTAATAAATAATAATTCTGGAAGTTTTATTCTCGGATTTTGTAATATTTTAAAAAATTATTTTAAAAAATTCATAACCTAAAAGTTCAAAATCATTTTAGTAACATGATTTTTACAATATTTCCTTATTGCTGCGGGTATTTTTTTATTTAATCAAACTTTTTTTTATCATTTCGAATGAGTATTTCTGTTAGAGAATAATTTGCTGACTTGACTTTTATTAAATTGTTTTCTTAAACCAAAATAAGTATTAAAGATTTAATTTTTTTTTCATAAGTTATTAAATCGATTACACGAAAATATTCAGATTAAATTTTTATTACTTAAGATTAGAGCAACGACGGGAAAATTATTGAAATATTTTGAATTCTGTGTAATTTTTTTTTCCTATCAATTTATACGCCGATTCAATACTTCCGGATAACTTTTTGGGAGTCTGAAGATTATCCTGGGGTGCAATTTATGTCTTTCGTTAAATCCAAGAGATGTTGTGCCACAGCAGAATCACTTTCTTAGAGTGTTCTTTTGAAAACAGTTTTCTGTGATATGCCCTACAATTGAAATACTTTTCGTTGGTGAAAATAACTTTTCCAATTGATGGCTCTATTTAGTGGCATATGTCTCCAAAAACATGCGTACATTCACTCAAGTTTTCGATTTTCGATTTTCATTTTTAAAAATATGTCTTGTAGTACTTGTCTAAAGCATTGATTCATTTTGAAAGAAGAGTTTTTTAAAGTAAAATATATCAAATTTTCTTGATTAAAATGCTTTTTTTTTCCTTCGTGAATAAAGGAAGAGAAAGAATGGAATGTCTATTTTGATGCTACATCCAGGATCCGAAAAATCAATGAATTAAATATATTTTAATGGATACATTAAAAAAAGTAAATTCTTCTACTTATTGACTAAACATATATCAGTTGATGTATGCTGCACGAATAATGGTTTATTTGTCCTAACATCTGAATATAACTTTCTGAAGTAAATTCAAATATACAAATTTTATTATGAAATCTATAAGCAAAATACGAATTTATTCCATTTTATATAGGAGTAATTCGTGGAAATATATCGATAGGTTTTAGTAGAGTGTTTTAACATTTAAAATAATGTTTATTGAATAGAATTAAATAATTCTATTGAATTCCTTCATAAATTTTAGATACCGGCTTACCAGACGCAAATTTAAGAAGGGAAGATAAATTATTCTGAAAAGTGGTTGTTTAAATAGGCTTAAAAGTAATAGATATATGTAATATATTTGATGCAATTTATTGATTAATATAAAAATGATGATGATAATACTATTAATAATAATAAAATATTATTATTATTATTATTATTATTATCTTTCGTATGCAAATCCTT
>NW_019384306.1:1306673-1322653 GCF_000671375.1 Centruroides sculpturatus
TTTAAAAAATTAATATTTTATTATAAAATATTTAATTATTATGTTCTTCAGAGTTATTTAATTTTGACTGTAATTCTCAGCTTTGTAAAATGGAGGGATGACATAAAGCCAAAGTAGTGGACATGTCTTCCTCCTGGATATCATCTTTCTTACATATCACATTTCTCTGTAGAAAATTGCTGGCCAGTTGTTTATAAAACATTTAAACTTGTGTTTCACTTAGTATAAAATAACTGAAATTTATCCAATAACGTAACGTTACGATTAAAAAAACGATATAATATTTAATTACAAATCTTATATAATTCTCGAAAATCTCGTATATCGAATATTGTTTAAGAAAATAATCAATGGATATTAAGGGAATCTAGTCACATTAAAGAATCAATGAATCATCATTATGTTAATAAATTAGAATTTGTATAATCCTGCCTTGTATTTCCTTTTATAGGAAACTAATATTTGCCATTGATTGGTCAAAAGTATTTAAGAAGTTACATCAAAGTAAACGAAAATAAAATCTAATATTACTCTAGAAAATATGATAGTAGTATAAATTCAGATTAATAATAGTAAACTTTACAAAAATTCAATATAAAGAATCAATATGTTACTGTGGAATCTGTAATGATTTATGAGACCTGAAACGTGAATTGGATATCTAATTTATGGAACAAAGTATCAGAAAATATATTGTGCAGAAGATTTTCAACAAATTTATTATCTTACTTTATTATGTAATATTAAATACATTGATATTTTATAGAATGACTTTTAAAATTCGTTAAATAGAGATTTCAGAATCGGTTTTTAATAATTTTAATTTTTTTTTTAAATTTCAATAAATTATAAAACAAATTTAAACGACCAAACTTTAAGTTAACAAAGTAACATCTCTCAATAGATCTTTCTTTGTTGGTTACTTGTACAACTTCTGTACGTTTTTTTTTTTTATAATTATCTAATTTAATTTTTCTTTATAATTAAATTTAAAATTAGTGAAATTAATTAAGAATAAATAAATTTATAAAAAACTTTACTAACTTTCTTTTCTTGTGCTCTTAAAACTTTTAAAAATTTTTTATACATAAGAGATGATATTCAAACAGACACTTTCAAACTCGAAGGAATATTTTAAATATTTAAACTGCATTTTCATAAATTACTGAAATTTTAAATGATACGATCATTTCTTTTTAATAATTTTAATTCAGTTATAATTAAATTTGTATAATAATTTTAATAATATTCGAGTCAAAAACTATACATCAAATGACTTAATAACGTATATAAAAATATATTATTTTGAAACGTTCTCGTATAATATCATTAATAATTTCTACTCAGAGCAAAATTTAAGGCTGTACATTACAATTTACTATTAAAATTATCAATATATTCTTGATACTATTCTTTAATTTGCATTACTTTTGAATGAAGTAACTCAAACATTTTTATTTCAGTTAAAGACATGAACAGAATGTCAGAATCTTAAGTAATTAATATATAATTAATTTGTTGACGTTTAATAACAATTATGCACTCCTACATAAATCACTGATAGTATCTTACATAAGCTAATACAAATAAAGTTTCTTAGACATATTAAATATCAATTAAGATAATACAGAAAATTAATTATATGCAATTTGGTAATAACATGTATACGTTAATTACATTTTATATATGATATAAATTATATATATATAGGGGAGATCGGGGCAACTTCGGCATGCGGGGCAAGTTTGTCAAGCGCTTTTTTTAAAAAACAAATTAAAAGGAGACTTTTGTTATAGGTTAGGCAGTTGAGTTTTATTGGTGGCTTGTTGAGTGTAGTGTTTTTATTGTTCTCCAACAAGCGTAGTTGAATTATCAAGCAAATTTTCATTTTCGTTCAATTCCATATAATATTTTTTTTCCATTTATATTGAATTGGCAGGTTTTGTTATAATTCCATGATAACGAAAGTTACTTTTCCTGTTAGAAGGATGTAACTTCAACTTATTCACGTGGCCAGATCGTGGCTTGGCATTCTGTTCTCAGGGTTGTACTTAATGTTTCGAAATCATGACTAGCGGGGTAAGATCGGCAACATAAAGCCACATTAGAAGCAAAGGATAAAAATCAAACAGATGATAAATGAAAACATGTTTGCATTTGTTATTCATGTATATATGTCTTTGAACTTGCATTTCGTTGTAATAATATTAAATGGGTGTTGGATTTGTATTTCTTTGTTTTAATAGTGAATTCCAACTTATACATTGTTAATAACATAATTTTATATACGTGCCTATCTTGCCCCATTACTGTTGCCCCTATACCAGGGGCAACTTTAATAAAAATAATTAAAATAATTACAACTTTACAAAAAGAGAGAAGTTGCCGATCTTGCCCCTATACCCGGGGCAACTTCGTCAATTTCTCTCTTCTTGTAAAGTTGTAATTATTTTAATTATTTTTATTTCCAAACTGATTTTAACCAGTTCTATAGTAAGGTAACATTCCAATAGACAATATGCAAAGCTTTTTTTTCAGTTTACAGCAGTATTTATTACAGAAAATTTAAGTAAAGCTTAACATGCCGATCTTGCCCCGATCTCCCCTATATATATAATATAATTTTAAAGATTATTGATAAATTATTAATATACGTCGTAATGTTATTTATCAAGAACTTGTACAAAATTAAGAATAAATAAATAAATAAAATTAAACATTTAAAAATGAATAAACAAATAAATAACATATAATAATTATTTAAATTTTAATAAACCTGTTTAGCTATGTAAATTTTTTAATTAATTATCTTTAATATCTAAAATATATTAAGAAAAATTTTATATTTAATTACAATTTTAAATAACATTTAAATTTAAAATATATTAATTAATTTTTTAATGTAACTTATATGACTTCAACACTTATTTTTAATTATTGTTTTAAAATATTTTTTTTTATTTAATTCATATAAAATCAATTAGATTAAATTTATCTGGTAAAGTACAAAAACTTTCTATAGAATTAAAGTTGTGTTTTTATTTATAACTGAATTAGTTTGAAATATTTGAAAAAACTTTGTACAATGTATTTGATGAAAACTCTTTACCAAAACTGAGAACAAGAAATTTTTTTCCTAATTCTTTCGGTAACTTTCTTATCTACGAAATAAAAATACAACATTTCAGTTACCAATAATAGAAAAAAGTACCAGAGATTGACTTCTAGTAAAAAAATGTAGAATTGTTTGTTCTTGTATCGCTATACCTACAAAAAAGTCGAATGGGGTCGACAAAGAATACAAGAATTCTACAATTCACCAATCTAAGTTTTAACCAACACAACCGTTTTCTCTCCATTTGGCATCCCTTGTTGTACTGCCTCTAACATCAAGTCTCAAAATTCCTGTGGGATAGTCGAAAAGCAAAATTCTCTTCGTTTCCCCCAGTAGTATCACGCCTACTTCTTCAAAATGTCTTATTTGGTAAGATTGATGCATCTCAACAATGCGCTCTTCTTATACATAAGGACAAAAACATTTACGTCTAATTCTTTCTTTGCTACACTCTTTCATATGTGAAAAAGATTCAAGTTCCTGAATGTATAAAAGTTTTAACTTGTTATATTATTTAATTATGCATGAGAGATCCGTACATAATGCCCTATTGTTTTTATGTGTAAATCTTAAGAATTTCAAAACATTAATATATATTTCTTTCCCCTTAAAACTATAGAAACTATATTCATATATTGATAGAATTCTAAGTTAAATCTTATTGTTTGTACAGGTACAGTACATATAATATATGTATTGTAATTGCTTATATCCACTTTCTATAAATTTACCTGACAGTTAATTAATTATTATTAATATGATAATTACTATGTACCATAATTATATATATTGTGTTAAACTAACCTACATGTAGTTACAATCGCATATATTACATAATGCTATTCATTAACATTAAAGACACGAATTCAATAAATATACATGTCAACTGTGAGCCACCAAAAATTTACCAAAAATGTATTATTATCCTCTAATAATCTGAAAGAATTAAAGAAATTTAGAATAAATTTTATAGGATTAAGAACTTTTTAACAAGTTTTCATGAAAATATTTTACTACATCACTTTGCACTTTATTGAACTTGTCCCTTTATATGTCGAATAATATTTTATCTTTAAAATAAAATATCGCTTTTAAAAATGTTTTGAATGAATGTATTAATAATTCACGAATATCTCCATTTATATTAAATATGCAATATGATAAAAAAAAAGTATAATACATTGTAAAAAGAATGTAGAAACTGGTAAAAAAAGTGTTGAATATAAATCTCTGACGGTGATTTGTCATAATTTTTCTAAACGTTTAAAATAATTTACCGAATAGAAAAAATTAAGATGAAAAGTTTAGATGTAATTGCGTTATTATAGAAATTTAAAAAGGAACTAATAATTAAAACCTGGTTTATTAAAATGTTTTATAATTGAAAAGTTACAAAATAAGAGCACCACTAATTTAATTTACATTTTTTTTTTTGTANACAATCGGGATGCCGCGAAATATAGTGATAAGCAACACCAGGAAAATCATGTATTAGGCATATTACCACGTGTTATTAAAAGCTGTTTATTCATATTAATTAAAATTATAAAATGATATAATGCTTTTTTAATCATCTTACTGAAAATACTGTATACAATTAAACTAATTGTTCATATATTTATAACACACTAAAGTATATAAAGAAGTAGGAGTGCCATGAGACAAAAATTACCAAGTTAGAGGTGTCACTATGAGCAAAGGTTGAAAAACAATGGATTAATTGGTAGTGATGAGGATAATGATTCTCAATCTAAAGTAATTTTGTTCCTAATGAATAAAATATATGCTACTTTATAAATGTTTGATCCAAAATTATCTTGATATAATCATTCTGTTTATTTTTTCAGATTTTTTAAGTGATAAATTAGATTTTCTAGGAAAAAAAATTTGAAAAATTAATCTAATGCTTAAAGTTTTAGACTAAATTGATGAATTTAGAATGAATTTTACATAAATATTTTAAAATATAGTGTTACTTTTGTACGAAATTTCCATATTTACCCATTAGAAGATTGAATTTAAGTGATCACACGATTCAATATGCATGAGACTAATGCAGCACACACTACACTTATAAAGTGCGACAAAAGGACTTTAAAAAGTGAATATTTCTGTAGATAATTTATCCTTATAAAAGCAAAAACACTTTATAAAAATATATAATTTAATATTACATAAGAATTTATTTATTCAAACTGCCAATTAAAGAATTTAAAACAGTTATCTGTCTTCAGTCTTTGTTAAGTTGGAGATTTCTGTATTTTTAAATTTATTCAATGAAAACTTTAAGAAATTTGTGCACAAATTTGCTAATAATTGTCAAATTAAAAAAATATTAAGCTTTAGAAATTATAATATCATTTGAATTTCAAGTCTAATTTTCAATCGATAATTTGAAATTTCTTCTTGGCTACAAAACAAAGTAATCGATTTAAAAAATAATTAATTAAAATTTTTTATTAATTAATTCCTTCATACATCCAAACATACAAAGAAGAATTAATTTACGTCAATTTTTGAATTAAGTATAAAAATCAGAACATGATATATACATCGTATCGTAACATTTTAAGGTAATTTGAATAGATGAATAGGACTTACTTGTCTGAAATTTGTTTTATGTATCTCCTTGTTTGACAATATACGTGAGATGCTTTATTTATTCCACATATTCATCATATAAGAAAATGTATGAGCTATTCAAATATTCATTTCAAACAATTATATATGAAAATAAATCACATTAATATTAGAAATATTTTTTTATCATTAGAAATTTTTGATTTTTTAAGAATAATATTGAAATTATATTAAGTAGATGGATGTGTTTCTCTGTTCTTATACGCTTCAAAAGTAAATATGGTCCATACGTTTGGGATTTTTTTCAGTAGAATAATTTAAAGAATAGACCAAATTTTGCAATATAAAACTATTATTGGATTTATTTGCATAAAAATACAATCTAACGACAGTTATGCCAACTTGTATCCAACATTATTATTATGTTTCTGCAAGAATAAACGAAGAGAATACTTTTAAATCTGGCATTTTGAAATATACTCCGATTAAATTAGTGATTTTCAATCGGGATGCAGCGAAATATAGTGATAAGCAACACCAGGAAAATCATGTATTAGGCATATTACCACGTGTTATTAAAAGCTGTTTATTCATATTAATTAAAATTATAAAATGATATAATGCTTTTTTAATCATCTTACTGAAAATACTGTATACAATTAAACTAATTGTTCATATATTTATAACACACTAAAGTATATAAAGAAGTAGGAGTGCCATGAGACAAAAATTACCAAGTTAGAGGTGTCACTATGAGCAAAGGTTGAAAAACAATGGATTAATTGGTAGTGATGAGGATAATGATTCTCAATCTAAAGTAATTTTGTTCCTAATGAATAAAATATATGCTACTTTATAAATGTTTGATCCAAAATTATCTTGATATAATCATTCTGTTTATTTTTTCAGATTTTTTAAGTGATAAATTAGATTTTCTAGGAAAAAAAATTTGAAAAATTAATCTAATGCTTAAAGTTTTAGACTAAATTGATGAATTTAGAATGAATTTTACATAAATATTTTAAAATATAGTGTTACTTTTGTACGAAATTTCCATATTTACCCATTAGAAGATTGAATTTAAGTGATCACACGATTCAATATGCATGAGACTAATGCAGCACACACTACACTTATAAAGTGCGACAAAAGGACTTTAAAAAGTGAATATTTCTGTAGATAATTTATCCTTATAAAAGCAAAAACACTTTATAAAAATATATAATTTAATATTACATAAGAATTTATTTATTCAAACTGCCAATTAAAGAATTTAAAACAGTTATCTGTCTTCAGTCTTTGTTAAGTTGGAGATTTCTGTATTTTTAAATTTATTCAATGAAAACTTTAAGAAATTTGTGCACAAATTTGCTAATAATTGTCAAATTAAAAAAATATTAAGCTTTAGAAATTATAATATCATTTGAATTTCAAGTCTAATTTTCAATCGATAATTTGAAATTTCTTCTTGGCTACAAAACAAAGTAATCGATTTAAAAAATAATTAATTAAAATTTTTTATTAATTAATTCCTTCATACATCCAAACATACAAAGAAGAATTAATTTACGTCAATTTTTGAATTAAGTATAAAAATCAGAACATGATATATACATCGTATCGTAACATTTTAAGGTAATTTGAATAGATGAATAGGACTTACTTGTCTGAAATTTGTTTTATGTATCTCCTTGTTTGACAATATACGTGAGATGCTTTATTTATTCCACATATTCATCATATAAGAAAATGTATGAGCTATTCAAATATTCATTTCAAACAAGATTATATTCTGAAGTATCAACAAAACATTGTTTTCGCAGATAAAACTTATTTATAGAAATTTAAACAGAATTTAANTATAATATTTATATATATATATTATATTAAAAATTCTATTTACGTAAACTAAACTAGATATAGATTAGTGGGGTTTACGTTATGAAGACACAGGAGCATTCTTTTAAATTTATTATTATTTAGTGGACAGGGAGGTCGTATTATATATTATAACTAAGAGCCACAAGTCTAAGTTCAATCTTGTATATATTCAAAAGTATTTTAATTATTACATATGACTAGTTTTCATTATTCAAAACATAATATATAATTATTTAAAAAACAATTATTAAATTTTAATTTAAGAAAGCAATTTCATAATGAATTACAGTCACTTTAATATGTTAAAATAATATAAATTAAAATATCGATTAAACTGTATCAATATTTCATATGAGTGAAATTCTTAAGGATTATATTTCCTGAAAAATAATCTTTAGTTATTACAATGTCACACAATATAAAAATATTTTTTATGATCTTGTTTCTGTAATTAATAAATAATTTTAATTTTCTCATCAGTTAAAAACATAATTATTTCATTTCGAAATATAGAAGTAATAATTTTAAAAATATTAAAATAATATTCTTTGAAATATTTTAATTATTTTATTCTTAAATTAATAAATAATATTTAATAAAATTTATTATTTAAATAAATCAAAGAAACGAATCAGTAATTAATGTTATGTCGTTGCCACAAACATCTACAGTATATAAACATTAACATTAATCACTAATGCAATATATAGGATCAGTCCATCTATCCTGTCTCGTTGAAATTATTCCAGTTACACACAGATCGGTAATTAATTGGGCATTAACACCACAAGATTACTTTTGAAACGTCTTTCAGTGTATGCTATTGATGAGACTTACTCATTTGTTACATAAAGTATTGTATCAATTCAATTTTACCCCATACAGGCATCAAGTTAATTGAAATAATATAATATAATAAAAAAATAATATTATCAAATCATTTTAATATGCAAGTTAAATAAATTTATTACTTAATTTAAAAGATTAATTATAATTTTTTTTTAATTTCGAAAGTATAAAAGTATTTAATCTTAATCAATTAATATATGTAATTAAGGTAAATGTAAATATGTTTATTAGCAAATTTGAAGAAAATGATACTCTTAAATTAAAGTTATCAATAACATTGAATTTAATATTGATCAACAGTTTTTAATATTTTTTAAAAAGTTTCCAAAGTTTATAATATTTACATATTATTAGTTTAAGTAATAGCATTTAAATGAAATGTAACTTCGAATAAGAGCCACGTTAATTATTCTAAGAATTTGGAATAACGAAAAAAATTAAATGTAAATGTCTTGTAAATATTTGATTAAAACGTTTTTAATTAAACAAAATTTTTTAAAAATATTTTTTATTAAAATAATATGCCATTAACTCTGTTAAAATTCATTTTTGATGAATTAAATTAATAGTAAGCGTATGAAACTTTAATTTTTGTAGTCTTAAATAACTGCATTACATAATTTTTGAAAATTAGAATTGATCTTTATCTATTAGCTTAATTATATTTATGAAGTAACCAGTCAATTTCTAACTTTTCAAATATAAACTCGTATCCTAATGCTAAGATTTTAATTCTATAATTTAATTTGACAAAATTATATATATATAAATTGAGTTAGGTGTAGACCTAAACTTGTTTGCTCAATGCCTGACAGACATAGTACAATAAAAATATCAATAAACTATTCTATATAAATTGCTCATAAAGTACAATATAAATACAACGTCATATTATATAAGCCAGATGCTGTTTTAGAAAGTAGCAAACAAAACCATAATAGAAGAGAGTAAACTCTCGGACAATATATCACTACAGGCCACATATCGCTCTAGTTGACAATGTACACAAAACAGCATATTTCCTAGATATTGTTATTCCCAACCCAAACACTAAAACTCAACTTACAACAAATATTGCCGTAGGAATTCCGAATTATCTATAATAGTAGTAGATAGATAGGTTGCTACAATTCTAGTAATTTCTACTACAATTCTGATCTTCAGAACTCTAGATCAGAAACTAGTAACACTAATCTTACACAAGAACACATTTATCCCACTACAATAGTCGAAGGAATAGCAAAATTCCTAAACACTTACATTACACAGTGTACTCTATTCAATGGCTTACAATGGTTTACCCATTTATTTATCTTTACAAAAGCTAACTTGGCTTTGGTCACTTAGTAGTTTATTCCAGGTGTTTTCATGAGTTATTGGGTAAATTTATCACAGTATAATACATACACATTTCGTTTTCTGTAATAAAATTAGTTATTGGATTTTATCACAAAATACTTTTATATTTTTTTCTTCAAGATTTTGTATTAAAAAAATTATTTAAAAATATAAATAGACAAATCTATTAATTAAAATTTTATGTCTACGAACATTAATATTGGTTTCATTTTCTAATTAGTAAATTAAGAAAATATTTTAAACATTAACAATTTACAAAATATAACACGACATTATATTTTAAGTTATGAGTTTTCCCAAAATAAAAATTCCAAAAAAAATGAGATAGAATACATCGAAAATAATAAATATATTCTCAAATATAATATTTGATATTTAAGTTTCAAAGTTACAATTTGCAAATTACACAAAACCTTTCGGAAATGAGGTTTTTAGATGTGCATAAAACCAACAAAGTTAGAATATCTCATTTCATACTCAGTCAAGAAAAGGAAATGAAAAATTCTTTTGGAAAATAAAATAAAAACAGTAATCGTAAAACTTCTCAAGAAAAGTTTAACTTTGATTACACACACAGTAAGTATATGGTTCAATAAAAACTTATTTTAAGAGAGAGAGACTCGTTGTTTGCTTCACACCTAATTCAAACTCAAAATTTCTCTTAAATTATTTTCAATCAAAGTTCTGAATTCACAAATTCCCTAAATTTGAAATAAATGTCAACTTCAATATTCAATTTCTAAAGAATTCAATGATAAGACTTGATTTTTCCATCAAAGCAGATTGCTTAATCAAGACTTTTTTCGTTCAATAAATGTTTTCTTATGCGAAAATGTTAAGAAATTCAATAACGATTAAAATATGACTTTTCTTCACTTATTTAAATAGTAAAACTTTTAAAATGTATTTTTAAAGAGATAATTTGAAATTTCTTCTTGGCTACAAAACAAAGTAATCGATTTAAAAAATAATTAATTAAAATTTTATTTAATAAATAAATACATCATCACTAAGATTAAAAAGAATGTACTGTACATTTTATAAAGAAGTAAATTTGATAAGTAAAATCTTAGTTTACCACTATAAAATTTTCAATAATTCTTCTTATTTAGTAAACTTTTAATCAGTATTTATTAAAGTAATTAATTTCTTTACACGAATATAGTTGAGCATATGATAGAGTAAACATACTTTATTCTAACCACAAATATTGATAAGAATTTCTTATAAGACAAAGTTTCATAAGAAAACTAGAAAGACCTACTATTTGACACAATGATATATGAGATTATTAAAGTAGTTTTGTCTTTTACTCAAAGTATCTATTGTTTTGACAGAAAGTGGTCGTCAGTGTATCAAATTACTTGACATAGATTTCCAATGGCAACACCAATAGATAAACCCTCTATTCTTTGTATAAACGAAACTTTAAAAGGATCTTTTCAAGANATAAAAATTAATTAATTTAATGATTCTTAAATTAAAATAATTAGAAATTTTATAAAAGAATCCAAAAGTTAATAATAAACTTTCAAACTTTCTCAAATTAATGAAAATCCATACATATAAATATACATATACAACGAATGTTAACTGGTGAATTGTTTCAAACTGACAGATATTAAAATAAAAAAAAACCCTTTTACTCATTCAAATGCTAAACAAAATTAATGCGCCTCCATAAATAAGAATTCAATAATTACCATGATGTAAAGTTTCGACATTTCAATTTGTATCTGCCAGAAAAGGAAACAAATATATAAAACTGCCAAAGTAATTGATATGATTAACATATTGTCTGATATCCCATAATTCAAGTAAGTTTTACTAATTTGATTGTTAATTCTAATTGTTACATACGTCATTTTTAATACATCGAAGTTTGGAGGTTTCGTTTATAATTCTGCATTATTCATTTTCTTACTTTTCTTCTGATTTTCTTAGATTTTAGATCATTTTATAACGCTTTTAAAGAGATTTTTAAGTGTATTTATAACTATATTTAGTTCTATATATTTGAAAGGTGATTAACTAAAATATTGATAAATCGAATTATTTTAAAATATACTTGGTCATGTATAGAACAGACATTAGACGTATAGTCATTTCGTGATACTTTATTGGATATTACTGTACAACTTGGTTTCGTGATATATTCTGGGGTTTTTATCCCTTCCTCAGCTAACCATACGTAATATCCTAAATACAAACAGCACTTATAAATCCCGAAACCATTCCAAGCTCACGTTGTACAGTAGGATCCAATAAAGTGCCATGAATTGCCTATACATCCGGTGTCTGTTTTATACATGACCAAGTATGTTTACTATATTAAATTATAGACGATGTCCTACTTTACAAATAAACCGAATTAGTGAAATCGTTTATAGAAATATATATATTTCATGGTTAATTGACTTTTGGGCCACCCCGTATATACAATTACATATTTTCATTTGCAAATAAATTTTAGGTATATTATATTAATTTATTTTATAATAATAATTATTATTATTATGATCTTAGTAATTTCTTTATATGATATCGTTTACTTTAAGTACTTAATCTTCTTCCCTATTATTACTTTAAACGTCATTAACATAAGAGGTGTGTAATGTAATACTGATACTTAAATATATATATATTTTTTTTTCTTTGTGTTTTCTCTTTTATGTAAATTATAATTTGTTTATGAATTTTAAAAGCTTGTATTTCAAATTAGTGAATAATTTTTGCAACGAAAATAAGATTTAAGTGCGTTTAAGACAGGTAAAAAGGAATAAATTGAAATTAATTAATTAAATTCACTAAAAAACAATTACAATTATTTCAACTTTTACTCAAGTTGTAAGACGTTGTTTTGAACTTAATTTGCGATTCGTGTGTTACAACTGTACTTGTAACACACGAAACAAAACTTGGTTAACTGACTTTTAGGCCACCTGTACATATAAAATCCATAAATCTCTTATAAATTATGCATAAAAATCTTTTAAAACTTCTAATGTTTAACTTTTATGCAAATTTTCTGTAATAATACCCGACTCTAGATCCGATTGATTAACATTTACTTTAAATGAATAAACCTGTAACATTTTCTTAATTTTAGAAAATTAAATCAATGCATTAAAAGTAATTAAAGCAAAGAATATTCATGAGAACAAAATGACATTGTAACAATATTTTTATTAAAACATTTAAAATATAAATTGTCAATTATAGTAGAACTTTTTGAAGTTTTAATGCAATATCAACAAATTACATTATATTTCTGTGCTGTTTATATTAAAAAAATTATTAAGCGTAATTAATGAAACATAATTATAACGAATAATAAACAATACGATTTATTCAACTAATTATTTTAATAATAAAAAATGTATGATATTACTTTTTTTTAATTATAGAAGAATTAATGATTTAACTGCTATGCAAAATAATTTAATTACAATTATGCAATTTATTTAATTCAAAACATATATCTGTTTTAAGCATTAAAGCATAATTAACATGGAGACAATGTTGTTAAAGTACTAATTACAAGGAGATAAAATGTATTTAGTTAGTAATTAAAATGAAAAATTATCATAATTAAATACGATTTAGGGCTATTGGAATATCAAATACAAGAATATTTATGAATATTTAGTAGCTATTCATTGATAAAAGTAACTGTTATTAGATAAGAAAATACAATTTAATAAAGAATCTAAAAAACTAATATAGTTATCAAACTGGTAAATAAATTAGTAAAATTCCCAAGATAATTAATAATTTGGACATTAATATTCAATAGTGACTAATTAACAAACCGAATAATAATTATTAAGAAACAATGGTAATTTAACTAACTGAATCTAATTCAATCTGGAATTGTTAAATGCTGTATATAATTGTATTTATATATTTATATAAACCAAAACCCTTATACAATTTAATAAGTTAACCTATTAATATGGACGTAAACTTTAGTTAATAAAGGAGATAATTACTTAAAAATTTGAATAAAAATCAGTGATATATTTAACCCGAAATTATTAATTTAATAAACTGCACAAAATCAATTAGTGGTAAATTAACTTTGCTATTAAATCATTTATGTATAATTTATAAAAATTAATAAGTTTAGAAGATGTATTAGATTTCTATTAACGGTGTAAATACTTTTATATATTAACACTTTAATATATATATAAAATACGTTTATATAAATCAAACTTTGATAAGCATTATCATTTGTTTGCCTTTGAAATTGGCACTGAATCGAGTGTGATGCTAAAATGAATTGTCTTAACCAATACCTGGGACTAAAGCACAACTCCAATCAAACAATGATAATTTTCGTTCGAAATTCTCGTGATTTGCAGTCGTTTACAATGAAATATAATATATTAAGATAATGAAGAGTTCTTTTTATCTATTATTTAATAGTTATGGAGACCTATTCACTGGCGCTTTATCAGGGAGGCACAATGGAAAACACTATATCGAGTTTTGATCTTACCTTAATATTTTATTTATATACTATCTTTTAGAATACTGTATATAGTTTTAAATTATATAANTATTTAGTTTCGTGTAAGTTTGTGAATATAAATAGCCAACTCTTTTAGAACACGTGTGTGAATGGGTGATTAAAATGTGCTTAACTATTTAACTATTTGAATGAGCTAGAAATTTAAACCTTTTAATAGTTAACTGAATTTTGGATCTCTCTGTGTATTATAATCTATTAATAATAGAATTCAGTTTTCAGATTTAACATAATTTAATTTATTTTATTCAAAAATAAAATAATTTATAAGTTAAAACAATAAAATTACCTTTTATGATAAGTGTATCTTTATTCATAAATATATAAGAAGACAAACATTTAAATAAAATATCGTAAATAAATTTATTTCGTGTTTTAAATATCCTTGTATTTATATTTTAAAAAAAGTACTGTTTTAGAAGGAAAATATATTAACAATAAATAAAAAATATATCATTCAAACTTTAAACATAGCATATATTGATAAATCATGTATCCATCTAAAAGAAACCAAGGTCGATAGAGATATGTGTAGCCTTAGGAAGGATCCGAATTCCCGTATTTCAATGACATATTGCAATAAATAAACCCAAAGACAGTATTTGTCTAGTCTTTTAACGTAGTTCATAATTTCACTCTAAAAGTAACTAATGAATGTTTTAAGTTATTAACAGTAAATCAGTTAGTACATAAAAATACCTTGTAAATTCATTCTTGTTAACATATACTTTATATTGTAAGAAAATATATTATGTGTAAGTATAAAATAATTTTATACAGTACATCTTAATAGACATGAGTGACTTATCGTGTGATAAAATTTAAAATGAATCAGTGACGTGATCAACTAATTCTCTTATTTTATAATTCTCAATTTAAAAAATTTCATTATTTTTGTAATTTATTATTTATTAAACGTAAAATAAAAATATTTTACAATAAATTATTTTTAATTTGATATTCTCTGTACGAGTAAAGTTTAAATAATCGTGTTCCTGATGATACTTTCACGTTTATCATGATTTATATCTTTTAATTCTGTACCGTGTCATGCCCTATAAATTATTTACTAGTCAAAACTAAGAAGTTTATATATTAAAGCGAAATTAATAAAAGCTCTGTTTAAATTTAATGAAGTTAAATATAAGAAAATCAAAATAAATTTTATAAAATTTCAATTCGAGTTATAAACTGAATAGTTTCGTTTAAATACATTAATTTATTAACTTTTTAATTATTTTTAAAATCAAATATAAAAACAAAAAAAAAAGTTCGTAGCTCAAAGCTTATTAAAAGATTTCAATTTGACAGAAACTTTGACAATGAGATTATCAAGATGGAAAATCACACTTCATTTCTCTCCAATGATGATGCCATTTATATTATTATTATTCTACTTCAGTAATCTTTGTGAAAAGTTTTTTCATAAAATTTTTTCTATACAGTCTTAAACATTAGTGAAAAAAGTTTAAGCAAAATTTATTATAATAGACTAATTATGCATCATTATTATCAATAGATACAGAAGCTACAAATATACGTTATTTAATATTTTACAAGTAAATATAAAAATATTTAAAAATCCTATAAACTAATTTCTTAAATTTCTGTGATTAATAATAAAGTCTGATACAACAAAGAAGTAAAAAAAATATATATTTT
>NW_019384306.1:1328978-1354377 GCF_000671375.1 Centruroides sculpturatus
TACGATTTATTCAACTAATTATTTTAATAATAAAAAAGTATGATATTACTTTTTTTTAATTATAGAAGAATTAATGATTTAACTGCTATGCAAAATAATTTAATTACAATTATGCAATTTATTTAATTCAAAACATATATCTGTTTTAAGCATTAAAGCATAATTAACATGGAGACAATGTTGTTAAAGTACTAATTACAAGGAGATAAAATGTATTTAGTTAGTAATTAAAATGAAAAATTATCATAATTAAATACGATTTAGGGCTATTGGAATATCAAATACAAGAATATTTATGAATATTTAGTAGCTATTCATTGATAAAAGTAACTGTTATTAGATAAGAAAATACAATTTAATAAAGAATCTAAAAAACTAATATAGTTATCAAACTGGTAAATAAATTAGTAAAATTCCCAAGATAATTAATAATTTGGACATTAATATTCAATAGTGACTAATTAACAAACCGAATAATAATTATTAAGAAACAATGGTAATTTAACTAACTGAATCTAATTCAATCTGGAATTGTTAAATGCTGTATATAATTGTATTTATATATTTATATAAACCAAAACCCTTATACAATTTAATAAGTTAACCTATTAATATGGACGTAAACTTTAGTTAATAAAGGAGATAATTACTTAAAAATTTGAATAAAAATCAGTGATATATTTAACCCGAAATTATTAATTTAATAAACTGCACAAAATCAATTAGTGGTAAATTAACTTTGCTATTAAATCATTTATGTATAATTTATAAAAATTAATAAGTTTAGAAGATGTATTAGATTTCTATTAACGGTGTAAATACTTTTATATATTAACACTTTAATATATATATAAAATACGTTTATATAAATCAAACTTTGATAAGCATTATCATTTGTTTGCCTTTGAAATTGGCACTGAATCGAGTGTGATGCTAAAATGAATTGTCTTAACCAATACCTGGGACTAAAGCACAACTCCAATCAAACAATGATAATTTTCGTTCGAAATTCTCGTGATTTGCAGTCGTTTACAATGAAATATAATATATTAAGATAATGAAGAGTTCTTTTTATCTATTATTTAATAGTTATGGAGACCTATTCACTGGCGCTTTATCAGGGAGGCACAATGGAAAACACTATATCGAGTTTTGATCTTACCTTAATATTTTATTTATATACTATCTTTTAGAATACTGTATATAGTTTTAAATTATATAATAATTTTTTTTTTCATATTTTAAATGAAAAATTAATATATTTTCTGAAATTCTATATAAGTTACTAATAATTTATCATTGGATAATATATCCAATGATAAATTATAGTAAATTTACCAGCTTAGTAATAACACAAAAACTAGGTTTTATATTTATGTTCTATTTTTCTCAACGTTAAATCTTATTATTATGCATAACCCATATAAAATATTTTAAATATGAGCTACTTTATCTTCCGAATCCATTTATTTTATATAATCCTTTATCTCAAAAGGATATCCGCATTTTTATTATTTTCCGTTGATCGTTTATTCACTAGCAAATTGCTCTTCTCATTTGGGTCACTTTAAGTATAATTTCTAAATTATCCTAAAATATTGCTAACTTTTTGGTTTAAAATCATTTATCTAAGTCATTTAATTAATATTGAATATTCGATATAACATAATTAAACCTACACTGTGTAACATATATCCGTCAGATGCTATTTAGGAAACAAAGTTGTCACGACTCCATGCTAAAAATAATATAAAGCATACACTTTCGCACATGTTTCGCATCTAATAATTTAATAAACTATATGATATATTTACGCGTGTTGTTTATATATATATATATTATATTAAGAGATTTATTATCGGGAAATTAAATTGTAGACATCTCGATAAGTTAATTCTATTGACTTTCTATATAATAATAAGCTTAAATCTAATAAACATTAGAACATTACCATATTTTTACATAACTTATAATTAAAACACGATAAAAAAAATTTAAATCTTTCACTTATAAAAAGATAAAAGCAGAGTTTTAAGTATAAAACTTAATAAATATGTTCTATATCTCAATTAATATTATCATTTTATAATTTCAAAGTTATCAGGACTTAATATTATCATCATATTTAACAAATTTATCAAAATTCTAATATCTTTTTATTACTTTATATTCTATTTTTTCCTGATTAATACTTAATATCTTATTATTTTTTAGGTTCTTATTGTTAACTTTGTTTATTAGAGCGTTAACTATCTCCAAATGGGATTATCTTTTTTTAAAGCATTTTATTTAATAGATGAAAAGTGCACGTAAAATTGAGAATGTTGGAATTTGCATTTTTTACTAGAAATTCTTGTAAGTAGTATTTCTATTTCTATAATATTTTTTTCATTTTACAAAAGTGCTAATAAACAATAAAAACATTATTAAATATAAATATCATAAATTATTTTTCCTGTAATGGAGTTTTTTGGCATATTTGATAACAATCTTCTGTAGAATAAAATTTCCATAATGGACTTTCAGTACGGATGTTGAAGTTCTATCCGAAAACCATTCTTGAAAATCCGATTCTGGGCCGGATTTGATCCTGGATCCTTATCCATAAGAGTATTCTCTTGCAGTACAGTAATCCTGTCGATTTTATTCAATACCATTCCAATATTACAGGATTATTATTAATCCCGAAATTTGATGATATTGAAAGCTTAACTTGGATCTTCACATCGAACGGAGTACTCCAATTTTTAGCGTAATCTATGTTATAATGCCAAATACTCAGTTATAACACTTGATCCAACAGAAAAGAATATGATTACATTTAAATGTATATGTTTATAGAAAAATAATATTTTGATCAAGTCGACATTTTCGTTTCAAAATTTTCATCAAATATTTTCCCTTAATTAACTAAGAATTTTTANCTTAAACATTAGTGAAAAAAGTTTAAGCAAAATTTATTATAATAGACTAATTATGCATCATTATTATCAATAGATACAGAAGCTACAAATATACGTTATTTAATATTTTACAAGTAAATATAAAAATATTTAAAAATCCTATAAACTAATTTCTTAAATTTCTGTGATTAATAATAAAGTCTGATACAACAAAGAAGTAAAAAAAATATATATATATTTTTTTTATTCATTTTTTACTATTCTTTTTAAATATAAAATACGAAGATTTTTAATGATTTTCTGTATTTATTAATCAATACAAATATTAATCATTCTTTTAGAGATATTAGAAAATATTTACACGAATTAAAAACTAAATTAAAGTATCAAAATCCTATTTTAGATATATTGAGATTTAATTTTTAATCGATTTTTTTTCTTGATCATTAAAATTCACCATATTCCTTACATGTACACTTACGGAAATAAAATTTTCGATTAAATTTAAATATATACATATTTCTTTATGTAATGTTTAATAAATAATATCCGGTTGAGAGATAGAAAGATAAAAACTTTCGAACAACTTTCGAAAATGGAATACGAAATAACATTTTGATAAATTATTATAGTGTTTATATTCGAACCCAGAGCTAAAGGGCCCAGAAGGTCATTTGGCAGTGGCCCCCAGGGTCAGCAAGACCAATAGAATTTTTGTCTTTTATGAGAGACAAAATTCTGTTGGTCTTACAAAATATATAAATATAGTTTTAAGTTTTTATCAGTTTCGGAGAGGGGTGGACCCACTTGTGTGATTGATACGAATCCTTCCTCACCTCTCGTGGATTGCTCCTATTCTATACAGAACTACTGATGATTTGTTTGTTGTAAATATAAAATAATTATTTAATTCTACTCTGTAACATTAATCAATATTTGACTTTAAGAATTTACATCGATTTGCATCGAGACTACAGCTTATCAATGACTTTTCTATTTGGATAAAATTTGATTCATGAATATTACTGTCTTGTCATTAAAATCAATCAAATTAAATCGAGACATAATCGTGTTGAACCTCTTATACTAATGAATAAAGATATCTTTTGTTAGAAATTTAATATTTTATTCTTTGCTAATGCTGTAATTCAAATTATTGAAATTTAATCTTATTTTATTGATAAAATTTACTTTAAAATTAATTTATTCCCGTTATAAACATTATTTGTAACACTTCGAATTAAACTTTCGGCATATTTTAAAAACTATTTTATATAAATTAAAACGTAATTTTATTGTTAAAATATTTAAACTGTTATTTTGTATAAGTTTAATTCTAACCTAATAATATTTAATTATGAAAATGATAATAGTTTAATATGCTAAAACATTTAAAATATTGAAAAATATACATATTTAGTCTAGGCTATGAATAATGCGTTAATTTTCATTATATCTATAATGGTGTTATTTAATTTATGTGTAAATTATAAAAGTTTTCATCTTTAAGTGTAGAATCTTTTATAATTTTACATAATATTTGCATTACATAAGTTTAAAACTATTTGCATGTTTCAGAAAATACTAATTACTTTCGAAAGTTAGCACGAATGTAAACACTAATTGTTAATTAAATTTAAATATGATATAAAAATCAATAAGTTTAAATAAGTTATTTCAGATTTGATTGTTGATCAACAAATTAATTTTATAATAATCGATATATTCTATATATTAATACATCAAATTAAGAGGTTATAACTCTTCCTAAAAAACTAATAATTATAATAAAAGAATTAAAATACAATTTTATTTTCTTGTAAATTTTAATTTAAAGATAACATCGATATAATTTTTTTTTATTGCTTTACCGTATTTTTATTCTAACCATGTTTGTGTTAATCAAAAATGAAAACATACGTTGCTTATATAATTGAAGTGTATTTGTTAACTCCTACCAAAGCCGGATTTAAATTTGTTGTAGCTCTAATCTATAACATATTTAAGAGGACTTTCCTCTCCATCAAATAATAATAAATTTAAAAGTAGGAGACTAGTATTGTGAGAGAGATCACATGCCCAAGGGATAAGGTCTCTCGAGCCTTTCCATCCCTTCTGATGTGAAGCTCTCGGTTTATTAAACAAAGTATTTGTTATTTCTCCCTTTATGTACTTGTAAAATTTTACATAAATCGATTTTTTAGACTTTAAAATTAAGCCTTTCCCCTAGCTTCTTCCTCGTGTTNAACTAAATATTATTTAATTTTACTGTATATTATTATAAACTATGTAAATAAAACATTAAACTTTTATTTTTTACATTATATCTTTAGCTGATTTATATGAAAACGATTATAAATTTAGATATTTCATGTATGAGTATCTAAATCCCTAGATACTACGAACTCCCAAAAGTTGTAGAGGCCAAATGATACAATAGTTATTTCCCCAGGAATCTTGCAATATGACCTACTACATTCAGTTATTTAGCCACTACATATATAAAACTTGGTAACTCAGACTCCCAAGACACATTTTCCTATTCCTAGACGCCATTTCTCCGTCTAGGAGATATCCACCTATGCGATAGCTAACTTACGTTGCTCTTGGGATAATACTATCCATCTCCCACGAAGATTGCCCAAAGTTGAATAGAGAGGAGGGAAAAAAATTTAAATATTTAGAATGTAATACTTTATTTTACGAAATTAAATTTATATATATATTATTAAACACTAATTTATCTCTTAATTTTAGAAGTATAAAAGAACAATTATAAAAATTCCGACAATTTGTAATTACTTTAACTGCAAAAAAAACAATAAATTTTTAGCACTAATACTAAAAAAACGTTTAAAGTTTCTTTTTTATACTTTATTTTTTAACTGTAAATTAAACTTTACAGTTCTAACCAGTAAAATGTAGCATTAAATAAACCGTATAACTAGTTATTTTTTTTGTATATATACTTTTTAATTTTCATCATATTCTTCTTTTACATGTTTATAGGCTACCTTTTATACTTTCTGATATTCATTTTATTGTAATTTCTATCAAAACTCATTATATTCTATAAGTAAAGTATAATGTAACGTTTCATGTGAAGTGTTAACTTATATGCTTTCATTGAGTACAAACCATCTGCCACTCCATTGTCTGTTGGTTTAAACTGATTCTGACTAAATTCTCTGGATAGAATCAATCACTTACCGAATAACTGGACAAGACAGAGTAGTGAAAATTACTGAGTGAGACAGCTGGCTTGAAGATCGATAGTACTAAATAAACCAGCTAGAATAATTGGAAAGTACCATCGAACACCGCAAGTTACTAGAGGCGTAACTTCATTCTACTTGCATAAATATGCGTGTTTCATAAGTACGTATGACTCCTGACCTAGCGGATTCTAATGCGTACATTTAAATAGTTGCACGCAAAACAACAAGAATGAATATCGTTAAGTGTAAACAGCTAATAAATAATTACTACTTAATTCGTGCTTTATTCTACTGTCATGGTTTCAGTTAAATCAAACATATTTTCCTAAAATATCAAATAAATATTTTAATTTTACTTTCTTAAAACTTTAAATTATTTGAAAATATCAAGAATTTCTTTTAAACTTTACTAACTGTCTCAATTTTATTATATAATAAAAACATTATTTTTACGAACTAATAAGTTTTTAAGCTTATTTAAAAGAATTATAATATTGTATTTTATAAAATAAATTTTAAAATGTAGTTAACTTAATAGAATAATATTATTTTATTTATAATTTTTACTTAATTTAAATAAATTCTTAAATTTCCTTCAATCTTTTCAAGCTTATCCTGTTACATTTCCTCTTTTATCTGAAGAAATATTTTTATACGAAAACTAAAAATGGACTATAGATTAAAATTAATGGACGAGGAAAAGATTTTTATATAGAAATAAATCATAGATCATTATTCTTCTATCTAAAGTAAAAATATTTTTATCCACATCTTTGTACATTTAAATTATAATTCTTCAAGTACAATTACACTTACTTAAAGTTTCAGCATTTAAAATAGCATATTTGTAATGATGTATAGTTATACAGTAATCCGTATGGTTTGATTGCTTACTTAATTAATATTTAATCCAATTTATAATATTAATTGTAATTTGAATTAGAGTAATTACAGAATATACATCAGTGTACTGTATATCATATTATTATCCTAATAAAACTTATAGAAGTTAACAGATTTGGAAATCATTTGTGCAAGTTAACAATTTGATACATTGTTAATAGCATATCAAGTTTTCAAATTAATTTTAAGAAATTAAAGTAATTAATATATTATATATGAAACTGTAAAGTCTAAAGGAAAACTTGATTATATGTGAATGTGATTGTTTAATCTTTTATAATTTACATTATCATTATTTTTAACAAATTTTGCGAGGAGACAAATAAAGAAACAACAGATAAGTGTAGAATTTAAAGTCATTAATTGTTNTTATTAAAATAATAAAATTTGTATATAAATAAAACGACTTTTTTTTAAATCATAAAACATTTTAAGTATCCATTATTTGACTTTAATATACAAAAAAAGAAATTAATTTAAATTGTCTTTATAATTTTAAAATGGAGATTTATAAAATTTCGTGATTTTTATACAAGAAAAAATTTCAAGCCATCTGTCATTTATGCCTCCTTTCTTTTCTTCTATAACATTGAACATTGGCATAAAATTGGTCAAGAAAAACGGTTAGAATCAAATTCTTTTATAATATTTTTTTTTTTGAAATTTCTTATATTTTTTTTTCCTTCTATGAAGTAAGAATTTAAGACGAAGATTATACTTACAGGATGAAGAGAAAGCAACGGATAGAATTCCTATTGTGGAAACAGAACTGACTCTCAGATGCCTTATTAAATTTGTAGTCTGGCAGTGTCTTATATCGAGATGCTTGGTGTGAATAACTCGTAGCCACAAACAAAATCTTAAGTCATGCATTATTAACATTTGTCTTTTATATATTTATTAAATAAACATTCATTTAAAAANTATTACTATATAGAGTAGTAATAAATTATGTTTCATCAACCATAAAACTTTTATTGTCATTTACATTACAAATTTATTTATATAAGAACATTCTGTCCTTGGTCAAGCATACTCGATTTCATTTACTTCCAATTTTAGAACCATATGTAACATTATACAGAACTTATTCTGCTTTATGACATTTATAATAAAAGATTATAGATATTTAATACTAAAATCTTTTGATTTTTATGCATCTCACTAATCTTTTCTTACATTTATTTTTAAATTAATAAAATTGACTATAGAAAGAAGTTGAATAACCGAAAAATTCTTCGTTATATACGTGTACATTAATATAGTAAGAATATAACTACAAGTGATTATATAGGATATATAATATTAACTTAGAAAGAGTAGAAGAAATAAATAAAAAAACAATATTAATTTATTAATTAACAGAAGTAATTTATATTAAAAATACATTAATTCATTCGAGCAATTCATTCATCTATCGTTACAACTGAACTAATTTGGGCTCGGAATTACGACCAATTCGCAAAGAAAATAAGAAGTAAACAAGAAAAAAAAGAAAGTGGCTGAGAGTGAAAGCGGTGGAAGTTAATGGCGCCTCCAGACAAGAACGATAGTTTTTCAAAGGACACTCAAAGTATTTTTTATTTTTATTTTTTATTTCATGCCAATGTCGCTCAACAAAAATCTTCGAATAGTTTCTTTTAAATACTTTTAAAATTGAACAACTTTTTATTTTGAATTTATTTTTTATTAACTATTTTTTAAGCTTTTATTAAACTTTAATTTACTGATTATGCACACTTAAATGAACAGGGAACTCATTGTTATTAGTTACACTCCCTAGACGTTTTTCATATCGATCTACAATTCCCTATATAAGCTGAAATATTATACTCGTTAAATTCAGAAATAACGTAATTTAATATCGACATTGGACTTATATTTTTTTAAAACTCTATTTACTTGCTGCGTAATTAAAATAAAAATTATAATCGTTGCTCGTTCATGTGATTATCTTCACTCATCTTAAGTATTAAATTGGGAGAAATTACTCTAAATGTATCCTTCAAGTTATTTATTTACAATTTGTAATTACTTTAACTGCAAAAAAAACAATAAATTTTTAGCACTAATACTAAAAAAACGTTTAAAGTTTCTTTTTTATACTTTATTTTTTAACTGTAAATTAAACTTTACAGTTCTAACCAGTAAAATGTAGCATTAAATAAACCGTATAACTAGTTATTTTTTTTGTATATATACTTTTTAATTTTCATCATATTCTTCTTTTACATGTTTATAGGCTACCTTTTATACTTTCTGATATTCATTTTATTGTAATTTCTATCAAAACTCATTATATTCTATAAGTAAAGTATAATGTAACGTTTCATGTGAAGTGTTAACTTATATGCTTTCATTGAGTACAAACCATCTGCCACTCCATTGTCTGTTGGTTTAAACTGATTCTGACTAAATTCTCTGGATAGAATCAATCACTTACCGAATAACTGGACAAGACAGAGTAGTGAAAATTACTGAGTGAGACAGCTGGCTTGAAGATCGATAGTACTAAATAAACCAGCTAGAATAATTGGAAAGTACCATCGAACACCGCAAGTTACTAGAGGCGTAACTTCATTCTACTTGCATAAATATGCGTGTTTCATAAGTACGTATGACTCCTGACCTAGCGGATTCTAATGCGTACATTTAAATAGTTGCACGCAAAACAACAAGAATGAATATCGTTAAGTGTAAACAGCTAATAAATAATTACTACTTAATTCGTGCTTTATTCTACTGTCATGGTTTCAGTTAAATCAAACATATTTTCCTAAAATATCAAATAAATATTTTAATTTTACTTTCTTAAAACTTTAAATTATTTGAAAATATCAAGAATTTCTTTTAAACTTTACTAACTGTCTCAATTTTATTATATAATAAAAACATTATTTTTACGAACTAATAAGTTTTTAAGCTTATTTAAAAGAATTATAATATTGTATTTTATAAAATAAATTTTAAAATGTAGTTAACTTAATAGAATAATATTATTTTATTTATAATTTTTACTTAATTTAAATAAATTCTTAAATTAATTACATTCTAACCATTCTTTTATCAGATAAAATGTCTGTTTTTAAATATAAGAGACATACAGACATACACAACTATATTATCCAATATATATTTTATATTATACATATTTGTTATAAGTAACAAATAGTTTCCCGTAATTTATAACATAAATATATTCGATACGAATGTAATATCAAAAACACGGATATAAATTTATTTTTTATATTATGACATAGAAACGAAAGGTAGGTCAAATCACATAAGCGTACATGCACGAACAGCCATAAATTATTTCCATGACAAATTTTTGTTTTCGTTCAGTAAGCTTACCCCGATAAAGAGAAATTTCTGAAAAAATATTTTTATAACATTTTCTTTTTCTTTCTTTTTCTAGGATTTATTCAACTTATTAATAAATATTTTATCGAATTGCCTATAATATTTACTAGGCATCCATTCAATACCTCTTATCCAATATTTAAAGGTATAATAATTGTAACTTATATAACCTCCCGTTATTACACGTTTCTGTATACTGGTGATTAGCCTATATNTAAAAAAAATTTAAATTATACACTTACATTATATTAACCTATATTTAAATATTAAATATTTAAATATAGGTTAATATATATAAATTATCTAAAAGATTCAGAATATTTTAACTGAAATATTACGGTGACTAAAAATATTTTACATTTATATAATTAAGTATATTGCGGAATTATGTAAAACTTTAGGGTATATTTTAAACAATTCTATCATTGTTGTCGACAAAAATAAAAATGAAAAAAATAAAATAAAATAAAATTCCATCAAGGTTAAGCTGCATGGATTTGAAAGCGATCAATGTAGAATTAGCGAAGCGAAATTTTCTAAAGATTTTTATTTAACAGCCATATTTTTCGATTTTATACCGATAACAATATTTTGTTTTTTTCTTTTCCTCCCCTCTATTTTTTTATTTCTATATATTTTCTGCCTTACTTGTTGGACTGATGACTACTTTAATGATAAAATATCTTAATTTGTAATTTTTTTTAACGGCGAGTATTTTCTTCGTGCATTTCTATGAAGTATATCGATCGCTGAAAAATGTTATGCTTTTGATTTTTCTTCCACTCATGCATATTATTGTCACGAAATATAAGCATTATATCTAATTTTAGCTTTCCGTAATATAAGAACAAAATGAAGAATTGAATGAAATCTTTTAATTATGAATTGATTACATAAATATAAAAGAAAAATTAAAGGGTATTACTTAATTTAAAATATACATTTAAGGAAATGATTTCTTAGTTTTTTCTAATAAAAAAAGTATGTTGATTATTTAAAAAATATATATATTATAAAGATCGAAATCTATGAGCAAATGGGCAATATCAAAGAAAATGCATTACAAGTATATTGAGAAAATAAAGTTAGGATTCATGAATTAACTAATCCAATAACCATAAGAAAAAGTTATCAGGAAACTTGCCTGACTGTTAGAACAATACTTATATCAATAGATAATCAAACAAATCGGAAGACATCCAATATACTTCAATTGATGGTATGGATTACGTGAAATCTTTTTTCCTATAGTTATCTAAATATTGAATTTGTGAACTAATTCGTAATTCAATGAGTTTTTCAAAGTATATGTTCAATATATTTCAATATTTTAAAATATTTTTATATAACTTATATTTAAATTTAGAACTAGTTTATACAAAAATGTAATTCACAAACATCGCCGCGACTGAATAACTTTTTTGTTTTTTTTTAAATATAAAACAATGAATAAATTTATGACAAATCTGTAAAAAATGCTTATCAACGATCTGATATAATCTCTCATTCATAAGGATATTGTATTTTTTCTTTTTTAAATCTTGCAGAATTGATATGCTTTCAATTCGAAATGAGTTAATTTTTTGTTAAATTTTAGATTTTTTTAAGATATAAAATGTTAGTAAATGAAACAAGATTAATTACGTTCTTTATTCTGTTTAATTGTACTAAAAAATCAATCTCTGTATTCTTACCTGTAAGACAAATACCGGTACTTTATAAATGAGGTACCTTTATTAAAATCTTGAAAGTCTAGAAGAAATAAAAATTGTTCCTAGTGCAAAGAAGTGTTAATTCATAAAAGATAAAATACCATTAAATACTTCCAATAATTATAATGGATAGTCTAATTTGTTAATCATAAATTTCAAAACTTTTACATTATCTGATATGCTATAATAAGTGAAACTTCAATAAATTCTCTACTTAGAAAGCATCGCAAACTACATGATCTAATTGAAAAATATAAAATATCCATTCTTTTATTTATTTTGTAGAAATATTTATAATAATATTTTATTTTCTGTGCTATATTTTATTGTAAAATTGATAATGATTTCATCATAAGTATTTAGTGAATAATTGCAAAAGGCAAATAATGGGCGACAAATTTTGTAACTAAGATTTTTATTTTTCTTATTATTATGTACATTTGTAATAAATTAACTGGATAACTAAACATTTTAATTAGATTGAAGAAGTGATTCAAATGGTAATAAAGTAATATGCATCACTGAGAATGTTTTGTAAATTTCAACGTTCATGAAACCAGGGGCGGAGGATAACCAAAGCCTACTGGACCCAGTGCTCCAAGATCCTAAATTCGGAACCGTATAAATTAAATATCGACTTTTTAGCAGACCAAGATACATTATACACTTAAAAATAGGTATAACTTTGGACAGGATCGGATTCTACCGTATCTGTGACGAGCGTGAGTTGTGCCACTGTATCTTATTTTGACATAGTCAACATAAATTACTACGACACATTCTCGTCATCACAGTCAAGGGTCAGAGTTAAACTTTACAACATACTTAAAATTAAATGAATGATAATTGCTTAAACTCTTGGTTATGTGACTGTGACTTGTAGTCATGGAGTATGAAAAACATGTTTATTTTCTAACGATATTCTTCACTTTATAATAAAAAATATATATTTTAAATTAAATTATACAATCAAATCTTAGCTAAGAAGAATTTTATTGAATAATTTGACATAAAAAATATTAAGTTTTGATCATGGAAACTTGAAATCTCAATCCTATTATGGTTTTCAGTTTAAATATGGGAACGAATGACGGGAATCAATTAAACAGTTTTTAATTTCAATTAAATAATAAAATTTAGATATTAATTATCATTATACAATTAAACTTATCTAATTAAACTTATTCTATTTAAATTTTAATAAGAAATTATATTAGATTTATATTTATACATTTTTAATGTTAATATAATTGTGACTGTAAACAATTTAAAGTTAAAAAGTATTATATATACTCGTATATATTGTATTTTATGGTATCAATTTAAAAATAATAGTTTAAATCCACAAAAATATAGATATAAAAATCTAAATCCAAAAATGATGGCGAGCAAATATGTGATCTAATATAAATATAAAGTTTACTTGTTATCTAAATTTATAGATTACTTTCTACCTGCAATCTTATAGTGAACTGAAGATAAAAATAGATCAGAGCCAATAAGATAAAATAAGAACGTTACTTTGTCGAGTAGAAACAGCCTATTCTAACAAGAGATCAATGAAACGATATAAAGAGCTATGGATATATCGGAATGTTTCATAAGATGCATTTTATACTAAGAATTTATAAAATTTTTCAAATATCTTGCGCAAATATAATCATACTATAACTTTATTTAGTGATTTATAGACAAATTTATCATTTTATTGTAATATTTTTGAAATTTATAGTCATATATTTCAAAATTTTTGTTTATTTATATCCTATAAAATTATCCAAACAATATTGTATACAGAAACATGAATTTAGCATGATGTTTTAATTAAGAATTATTTCAATTCTAAATCAATTAATATTAGCTCTACCATTACAAAGAAATTAATAAAATTCTTATTTTTTTTAATTGAAAGAACCCTAAGTAATTATCAATTAAAAGTTTTCAGCCATCTTACAAGAAATTTAGCAATTTGTATAATATTATCTAACTTGTTTATTTATGAATTTTCTGAATTTGTTATGGAAAACATTTAAAATATCTTTGTAATGAGTTTAGAAATGTAAAGAAAAATTAATAATCTTTAATATTTAATAAGTAAATTTGTTAAGTAAAATTAAAATGTGTACTAAACTTCATTCTTTAATTATTTTACAACCAACAATTTATTTTCTACATATTCTAAATTTTTAGCTAAAAATTTTTAAAATTTATTCAACTACACGCATTCATAATTTCAGTTGTTTGACAACCGAATGGTAGAGACAGTAAAGGTGTAAGTCTTTCGCTCCAGGTTCGAGTTTGAGTGGTTTTTACGAGTAAATCAGTCGTAAAAACCACACAGATGGATCAAATCCATCCATCTGTGTTGGGCCACAGTCCTCTCTTCCTAGCCATTCCCATTAAGTGCCTGGTCTGTCCATGATGGGCATGCAAATAGAGTTCCCACAGGATGAAAAAAGAGGAAAAATTCAGCTGTTCTGTATTCTATTATTGTGATGGGTCTAAAAATATATCTAGAACTGCTTAATAATTATTATTCTCAATATAAAATATATAGAAATTTGTTACGAATATTTTTATCATATATATAAAAACTTATATATATAATTAAGTACAGCTTTAGTAATGTTTATAGCTTGTTAAAATTGATATTTCTTACTATTTTTATTTGATAATGTAAACTATTTTGTAGAAGTAAATAATTTTTATCATCTTTTTGTAGAAAAATTTCATGTTACACTTTAAGTTTCAATTTTCTAAAGTAAAATGTATTACAAAAGTAAAGTATATAAAAGTAATAAGTTTTCAATTTTTTGTAATATTTTAAAAAGTATTTCTTAGATAAAGTTTAACGTTTGGCTACATTATTTTAACATCTCATAGCAAATCCATGTTAAGTCAATTCAACAAAATCTTATACTTGACTAATGTTGCTTCGATTTCTATTAAGTCTCTTTCTTCTCTCGTCCATGTTCGATGTCGTTTGATTTATAAAAATAAAAGTAAAAACTTGTAGAAACATACTTTTACTATTACTTTCTCTATATAAATTAAAGTAAACTTTATAAACTTTCCTATAAAAGAAGTATAACATTTCTAGAATGTAACGTAAATGCTTTAACCATAGTTCATGCATTACATTCAATTTAGAGAATTTTATAAATATTAAAATAATAAAAAAATAGTTTTTATAATAGACAAAACTTACTTTATGTTATTTTATATTAAAATATTAGTAAATTCATTAAAATTTTTACAATTAAAATAAAACAATATAAGGATATAGGCCTACTTAATGATTATACAGTCGACCCCCCTATAACACTGTTGATAATTCCGTTTTATATGAATTCCATGTTGTACGAGTCACTTAGATTTTACAAATATGTGAGCCGTTCACAGCCCGGCACACGTATTTGTAAAATCTAAGTGACTCGTACAACATGGAATTCATATAAAACGGAATTATCAACAGTGTTATAGGGGGGTCGACTGTATAATCATTAAGTAGGCCTATATCCTTATATTGTTTTATTTTAATTGTAAAAATTTTAATGAATTTACTAATATTTTAATATAAAATAACATAAAGTAAGTTTTGTCTATTATAAAAACTATTTTTTTTTATTATTTTAATATTTATAAAATTCTCTAAATTGAATGTAATGCATGAACTATGGTTAAAGCATTTACGATACATTCTAGAAATGTTATACTTCTTTTATAGGAAAGTTTATAAAGTTTACTTTAATTTATATAGAGAAAGTAATAGTAAAAGTATGTTTCTACAAGTTTTTACTTTTATTTTTATAAATCAAACGACATCGAACATGGACGAGAGAAGAAAGAGACTTAATAGAAATCGAAGCAACATTAGTCAAGTATAAGATTTTGTTGAATTGACTTAACATGGATTTGCTATGAGATGTTAAAATAATGTAGCCAAACGTTAAACTTTATCTAAGAAATACTTTTTAAAATATTACAAAAAATTGAAAACTTATTACTTTTATATACTTTACTTTTGTAATACATTTTACTTTAGAAAATTGAAACTTAAAGTGTAACATGAAATTTTTCTACAAAAAGATGATAAAAATTATTTACTTCTACAAAATAGTTTACATTATCAAATAAAAATAGTAAGAAATATCAATTTTAACAAGCTATAAACATTACTAAAGCTGTACTTAATTATATATATAAGTTTTTATATATATGATAAAAATATTCGTAACAAATTTCTATATATTTTATATTGAGAATAATAATTATTAAGCAGTTCTAGATATATTTTTAGACCCATCACAATAATAGAATACAGAACAGCTGAATTTTTCCTCTTTTTTCATCCTGTGGGAACTCTATTTGCATGCCCATCATGGACAGACCAGGCACTTAATGGGAATGGCTAGGAAGAGAGGACTGTGGCCCAACACAGATGGANTTTATATATATATATAGGCCTATAGATATATATAGAAGTATATATATATAATGTGTATGTGTGATCTCAAGATTTTGCTTCAATTAAAGCCAGTTTAATAATGTTTTCATTTGATTTATTAGTATGAAAACTGATAATATAAATTTGAGTATAAATCAACATAAATCTAATTGAAAATTTCATTACTTTATATAACATAACGTGTGTGTGTGTGTGTGTGTGTACATTGGACAAATTGATCTACGAATGCTCTTTACAAAACATTTTTATTGTGTATGAGGATCACACAATATTTTTCTTTACTGTATACTTTTTTCTAGTCAAAACAAATACTGATCAATATCTATTTTCGATTTATATTATTTTAAAACTATATTTTTTGATTTAAAACACCTTCGAGCCAACCATTACAAATGATTCAATTCACGTTATACGAATCAATTTTTTTCTTTTTACAGATCACGTTATCAATTTTTCTTTTAATATTTTTTAGTAACTTTAATAATATTTTATGTCATACGTTCAATTCAAACATCATTTTTCTTTTATAAAGTATATTATAAAATTTTTTAAAGAAGCGAATATACTATACACAGGATATAAAATAAGGGTGACCCAAAAGTCTGTTTACCATTATAAAATCTAAATTATTTTTTTAAAAAAACAGCATTATTTTTTCATAAAGTAGTTTCAGTTTTTTACAATATAAAAATATAGAGTAACGCTATAGAGTAAACTAAGGAAAAACTGAGTGGTTACAAAGTAAATATAAATTATTTACAATATACTTGTTACTAACATTAGATTAGATTGATGGGATAAGTCAACGCAACACTCGAGCGATTTGCCAAGGAGTGCCTCTAGGGAGAACTTTCTATGGAAAACTGGCCACTATTTCGGTGTTAGACGTGTGAAAACACGGAAAACTCCACGTTAATCAGGTACGCATGAAAATATAAAAAAATTGGCTCCTATTTAGGTGTTACACACATGAAGAAAACATGGTAAACTCCACGCGGCCAGCCTCTTGATCAGGCACGAACCCACAACTCTTCTGTGGTTTTATCCACTCGGCCATTGGTGGACCTCTTTTGTTAACATTTTATGTTTGAATTGCCAAATTGAGGAGTTTAAACATTCAAATTCCCGTCTATACGACATTGAAATTAATTAATTAATCGTCTTCCTTATTTATTGTTTTCAAAATTGAAACTTTTATATAACTTTTATCAATCACTTATAACCATTAAATATTAAATAGGATTATTGATTATAAGCAAATTTAGTAATATTTAATGCTTAAAGTCTACAAATATTTTAACTCAATTATTAACTCATAAACATTATTTAAGTAATTAANTTGGCATAAATTAATACTCTTTTAATTTGACTATTTAATTATTCAATTTGATTATTTTTATACTTTTTTTTAATTTCCTAAAGTGTTATAATGGAATAAAATATTCTAGTATTAAATGAATTACAAAACTATTCGAAGATTCTAAGAATTTGATAGATCATCGTATTTTTTAAACTTTGTTTCCAGGTTCTTATATAAAAGTTAATCAAAATTTGATTAAAACTCTTACGAACCGAATTGAATCTAACATAATCATGAGACGGAATGCATTGATATGGTTAAATTTTCGAAAATAGTACTATAGACTTCACAGACTTCAATTTGTGGTATGTGAAACTTTATAAAACTTTGCAGTTTTCAATTATAATTGCTTAAAAATTGGTATTATGATGTCACCGTTACAATATAAAAAAATCAAACCTTCTAGAACACGATCTTATCATTTCTAAAAATGTAATAAATTTTAACTCTATTTGAATTCGTTGAACATGGAAAGCAATTGATAAAAATGTCATACATGCAATTGATTTTTTAGTGAATTTATAAAACATTATATACACCAGGGGTGTCCAACCTTTTTGTTTCTCTGGGCCGCATTGGAAGAAGTCAAGAAGTTTTGGGCCACAAGTATATATAATATATACTTGTGGCCCAATATNTACGAATCAATTTTTTTCTTTTTACAGATCACGTTATCAATTTTTCTTTTAATATTTTTTAGTAACTTTAATAATATTTTATGTCATACGTTCTATTCAAACATCATTTTTCTTTTATAAAGTATATTATAAAATTTTTTAAAGAAGCGAATATACTATACACAGGATATAAAATAAGGGTGACCCAAAAGTCTGTTTACCATTATAAAATCTAAATTATTTTTTTAAAAAAACAGCATTATTTTTTCATAAAGTAGTTTCAGTTTTTTACAATATAAAAATACAGAGTAACGCTATAGAGTAAACTAAGGAAAAACTGAGTGGTTACAAAGTAAATATAAATTATTTACAATATACTTGTTACTAACATTAGATTAGATTGATGGGATAAGTCAACGCAACACTCGAGCGATTTGCCAAGGAGTGCCTCTAGGGAGAACTTTCTATGGAAAACTGGCCACTATTTCGGTGTTAGACGTGTGAAAACACGGAAAACTCCACGTTAATCAGGTACGCATGAAAATATAAAAAAATTGGCTCCTATTTAGGTGTTACACACATGAAGAAAACATGGTAAACTCCACGCGGCCAGCCTCTTGATCAGGCACGAACCCACAACTCTTCTGTGGTTTTATCCACTCGGCCATTGGTGGACCTCTTTTGTTAACATTTTATGTTTGAATTGCCAAATTGAGGAGTTTAAACATTCAAATTCCCGTCTATACGACATTGAAATTAATTAATTAATCGTCTTCCTTATTTATTGTTTTCAAAATTGAAACTTTTATATAACTTTTATCAATCACTTATAACCATTAAATATTAAATAGGATTATTGATTATAAGCAAATTTAGTAATATTTAATGCTTAAAGTCTACAAATATTTTAACTCAATTATTAACTCATAAACATTATTTAAGTAATTAATATTAATTCTAAATAATTAACAGGGCATTTATATTTAATTATATAATTCTAAACATTAAACGTGAACTTTAATATTTATTTAATAAAATTAATTTTTTAAAGTGTTGATTTTTTTAAATAAAAACTTAATAAATATCTATCCATGTTTTATATTTAATTTTATATGAGCCTAATATCAACTATTGATATATAATATGAAATATCTTATATGTTTTGTTATACTTTTTATGAACTTTGACAACGTTTTATTAGAAATTATATGATTTTGGGCCACCTCACCAATGCAATTATTTATAGCAAAGTGATCATTTTTTTAATTGTTAATTTGTTATAAATAATTTTATATAGAGGACCAAAAGAAAGTTAACCGAGATACATTTTTAAGAACTTGATTCTGTTACCTGTGATTCGTTATTGAATTTTTCATTAAAAGAGAAAGATTACTTTAAGAACTATTTTAACTGTTGTTAAAATAATCTTTTAAAAATAAATCTTTGGGTTAACTAATTTGTGGATCACTCTACAATATTAAAATTATTAAATATATATTAAAAAATTATTTAAAAAAAATCAAGAGTTATAAATAAAAACGTCTTCAAAATTTTTTAAGCAAATAAAATATGTAAGGATATATTATTTTTGCTTATTTATTAGGTGATGCTATTTTAATTTTCCTAGGTAATTCGAAAAAATTTAATAACGAAATGGAAAATCTAAAAAAAAAGAAGAAGAAAAATATACAAGAAAAGAAGATATTAAAGAAAGATTTAATTAAATTTTTTTAATACTTTTTTTCTCTGAAAATAAAATGCTATGTTAATGATTAATTGGCGATAAATTCAAACAGAAAAAGAAAGTAAATAATAAAATTAAGCGTTAAAGAGTAAAATTAATAAATTATAAATTACTATTTTTAATTTACTTCTTTAGGTAAACTTAATAAATTAATACGATACATGAGAATAGATCTTGGTGTTGACACATTTATAATGAATTATTTTTTTCTCATCTAACATATTAAAAATATCTTTTTATAGTGTTAAAGAATTCAGAGTTTAGAACGTTACTTTTAAATTTGCAAAAATTGTTTTTATTTTAATAACTTTAATCTCTATATTTTTTAAAGTAGAATTTAATTTATCATTTAAAAATATTTTTTTCCTATTTTTTTAACCTTAATTTCTTAAGAATTTACATCGCTGAAAGAACTGAAGCTCCTTAAGAGAAGACGTTATACTCTTATTATTGTTCCTGGTTATTAAATTATAAAGCTTATAATACTACCGTATAATTTCGAAATTAAATTATAAAATCTAAAATGCGAATACAAACAATTTTCTGTATTATTTTATTCAACCAATTTTGACTAAACTTTCAGATGCAATTGTATACTTAAATTATATTATGTTAAAATTCTCTTTATTGAAATTAAATTAAATAATTAAATAATCACGAAATGATGCAAATTCGATCAAAAAATTGATACAAATAAATTTAAATTTCAAAATATTTTGACACTATTTTGTATTAAGAATAAAGTTTCTTTGTTGTTGCAACATAATCAACTGCAGAATTTCAGATGATGTAAGAGATATCCATGCAATCAAATATAACAATGATATGAATAATTTTCGGTGTTTGATCTTAGACTCAAGGAAACAGTATAAAATTTTTGTTTTCTTTTTTATTTTTTGTTTTATTTTACTCATTAAAGACTACAAGAGACATAAAGATGAATAGGTTTGTTTCGACTCTTACTTGAGATCAATCAGAGAAAAGTAAAACTTTTGAAACTGAAATTTTACTTTTGGTGAAATATTCATTTGAAATTTTTCTACTACTTAAAAAAATTTTACTCTTATTTTTTTTCTCTTAATGAGAAAAATCTTACTTGATGTATTTTTTAAACATTGTTTCAGGATTAGACTACAACTAATATTTTTTACTAATTTTTGAATAAAAGCACTCAAATATCGTGAAAATATGCATAAAACATAACAAACAATCATGCAGAAAATTGTTTATAATTTAAACATTGGCAATGTTAACAATAGACATTGTCTTTCGAAGGTCTCTTCAGGCATAGGTTAGCTTTACAGTTTACTATAGAGCAAATATAACCTACAACTTATTCCTGCAGGCATATTTTTTTTATTTTACTTTTTTAAAGATGTTCTTACTTCTATTCCTATCGACAAAGTAAAAGAAATATAACTTTTTGAAAGCTTTCGACGCTTGATTTTTAAGAAACTTGAATTCATTTCCATTAAATCAATCATTCGGAATTACAATACTTTTCGTTTTCGCGCTTTAAAGTAATAACGATGAGATGAGGATTATCTCGGTCGGGTGGGGCATCACACAGATGCTACTGAATATAATTAGGAGACAAGTTTAAGTTACAAAATTCTATTTATCCTGAACGATTGAATTATAACTTCTATCTTAAATAGAATATGAATTTTTCTTCTGATACGTTTTTACTGTGTTGCGTGCTATATTGTATGCTTTTCTATGAAATAAAACAGCTCAAATTGGACACTCCTATACGCTAGACACATTTATAAATTAAACTCATTTAATTGGAATCAGGCGAACATCGATCTAGTTTTTCTTTTTCCCTCTATTTGCACCCCTCTTTCAGTTGAACACCCTTTTGTGTAACCACTAGAGTCTAACGTAGAGATATTTCTATATATAACTTATATCTTAATATATAATATTTAATGTTCTCAATAAAACTGAACAAAGATGTCTTGTTTTATGATTTTATGTCTTGTATAAAATACGATTTTATTCAATTCTACATACATTTTTTTAGTTTATATCTTCAAGTATCATCAGAATGAGCAGAAATTAATGTTTCTTTGTTTATATATTAATTTATTACGAATATTTTAATGATTTCATACAGAAATTCTGTTGTTGGCAATGTTTATTTTTCTTTAAAACTAGTTCAATTTATATAATAACACAATAAAATAAAACAACTATTAAAATTTAAATTAAATTTTTAAAAATCTAAACTTTTTAATAAAATTTTATATTTTAATAGTTTATGAAACGAAAAAAATTATTATTTAAATGTCATAATCTCATTTTAAAAATAACTACGGCATTTATATTCATTATATGTTTTCTTATAAATTAATGAAATTTTCCAATAAAATTTAATATAGGTTAAATGTAGAAAAGTATACTTAAAAACTATTTTTCAGTAATTAGATGAGGGTGTCATGTTTATAATTTAAACTCACAAATTAAGTATTTGATAAAAATAAGGTATTTAATTATGCAAATATGCTAAAGTAATCGATAACAATCTTGATAATACGTAGGATTACCTTAGGATAGGGGAAAAAATTGTTAAACTTAGGAGACGATCTTAATCAAGGATTCAAGTTCAGACAGGGTCTCTTAAATTAAACATTCTTTGGTTATTTTAAAGGAAATTTTCATAGAAAGTCTTTTCTTGTTTGCTTATTACTAAAGCACTTTAATTAAACCAAGCGTAAATTTTGATTCCTAATTAATACACATTCTTTATATTAATACAATGATAAAATAATATTTTAAAAATATTCTTTTATAAAAAAAATAACTTTATATATTATTAAAAAATGTTACTTAAGATGAGCTCTTATAGAAAAGTACAAAGAAGAATAGAAGTTATAAATGTTATATTATTTTAAATGCTTACAATAAATAAAAATGTAAATATTATTTTGATGAGTAAAAGATGTTTATTTCTAAGAATTTATTTATCTGCTGTTGTCATTGGAGGAACCTCAAATGTTTCATACTCTTTTGAAACTAGTTTGTTTTCATATCACGAATGTTACTAATGGCATTTTTCCGTGTACAATAGTATGTGTTGGATATAATGTACACCAACTTTAGAAAAACCATTTAAGCAATTGAGAAATGATCTAAGTTGAAGCAGTAGCATAAACGAATTTAAAAATGGAAGGAAAACACTCATTTACGGACAATTTCTTTCTCTTTTGATTATATAAAAGCTATGACAATAGCAATAACTTGAAACAATGAAGGAATGTCACACAATGTAATTTGTTGTACAGTACAAATAGAAGTTTAATTGTAGGCCTATTAAGGCACAGTTTATGAGGTTAGTCATTAAGTAAGTTTAAGGAATAAAATGGATAAATTCAAGCTTAACACTATAAAATTTTTATGTATTTAAGTAGTAAACAGATGATAAAAAATATTTTATGTGTATGCCTAGATAGATGTATTAATACAAATTAAGCAGGAACAGCATCAAAATAATAATATTTACTTAGAATCAGAAATGAGAAAGTTAAAAAAAAATTAGTTTTAATAAATTTAATAAAATTCTAATATAACTAAGAACGTATTTAACGTATTAAAGAATAAAATAAGTGAGGGAAAAGTTAATATTTACGAATGAAGAATAAAAAATTTGCCTACAGAATGATTAATTAAACAGATTTATAATCTTTAAAAAACGAATAAATTTATTGCCGTTATATTAAAATATAAATGTGATTCGTTAAAATCAAAAATTTCATTAAAAGTAAATGTCGAGCACAATTTTTTTTGGAATATTTAACCTTTAAAATTATTTGTTTAATTGATTATAAATTTATAAATAGAATATGATACTTATTTAAAAATTCTAATATATTTAATTCAATTATTATTATTATTACTAAAAATTGGTTAATTCTTTAAGAAAAGTGAGAAATTTCATTCTTTAACTGTTGTCATCTTAAGTCAGATAACAGAGTTAAACATGACCTTTTTCATCATCAGTCTTTGGTGACACTTTTCAACACTTGATCACTAAGATTATGGTTTAAACTTTAGAAAATAAAACTATGGAGTAAGCAATTTTCGATCAATAATTTAGCAAATATTTGTTTTTTTTCCCCTTCTTCCATTATATTGAAATCTTGTACTTACTCCATTGTAAAATATTGACATATAACTTCATAGATTTGATTGCTGCCTATCAGACAACAACTCGACCATTGAAATCCTTCTCCCTTAATCTATTAATTATCTGAATATTCAGTAATAGAAAAGGATTTCAGTTCACTGACTGCATTTAGATTTAAGTTGGTAATGAAAGATGACAGATTCTCAATAATTAATGCTGTTATATAGTACGACCTAATAATATATTATATCACGCTAGTTGCTCAATAAGTTTGCATATTCTAGTTTAGAATAGTTCTATTTGTCACTTGTTAAAACTTCACTTAAAGCTTCTCGTATAGAGTTAAAATTAGTTGTATCAATTTCCAACAATCGTAAATTTAAATAATTACAAGACGTTTATGTATATATTTACCATATAATATATTAAAATTAATAATATTTTCTGAGTTATTTTTACTGATAAACAACATAAAAAAGTTTTAATTTTTTTATTTATTTTTATTTTGTAAAAAAAAAAATTGTTTATTTTATCCGTAAACTTTGGCATGTTTTTATAAAAAAGGAATATTTTTTTCTTATTTTTTGTTATCGCTGCAAGAAAATTGACAATTTTCAGTTCTTAAAAAAGCTTAAAAACTTGTATAGATAAACTTTAATACTTTCCCTTTCAAGATTTAAATTCTTGCTTAAGAAAAAGTGTTTATTTTTATTAATAATTTTATTTATTTATTCGTTTTCTAGAAAAGTCAAAATAATATTTTAAAAACGTATTTTTTTTAAATGTATTTAAATATATTTAAATACTAAATTCTTTTATTAATTTGTTGATACAATTCTCATATTTTTTGAAGTATTGTTATATAGATTTTGTAATTAAATTTAAATGTTAATATTTAAAAATATATATATTTTATATTTTAATAGTTTATGAAACGATAAAAATTATTATTTAAATGTCATAATCTCATTTTAAAAATAAC
>NW_019384306.1:1354510-1355837 GCF_000671375.1 Centruroides sculpturatus
ATACTATAATTAAATACTTTTAAAAAATAAATAATTTATACTTTAATTAGAATGAAAGTTAATTAGTTATTTATATACATTTTTGAAAAATTTACTGTATTTTAAATTCTTTATATTTTTCAAATAAAAATTTTAAATTGTTTTATAAATTCTTGCATAATTTTTTTTTCTTAAAAAGTGCATTAATTATTTTTTCAATTATAATATCACAAACGAATTTAATCTCGATAAACTGTTTGAACTTTTCAATACACAAAAATAAAAAAATTAATTTTTAAAAAAAATTAAATTTTTAAAGAAGTAAATTCAATAATATTTTAAGTATTCTGAAAGATTTCCCAGATCGCGAAATAACAAGAGAAAACAACAGATACCAAGTAAACAGACTCAGCAAACGTAGAAATTCAATAAACTCTTTCGGTTGTGCCTTCTTGAGCGGAAGTTATTGGTAATGTGGCAATTGCTGGTTAAGCGATTCGGAAAAATGCTACTGAAACCCACACACAGAGGGGAAAGAGAGTCCACATCTCGACTAATGAAATTCACATAAATGATCGCTAAAACTGAAAGTTGTCATAAATTAAACTGAATGTTTAGTACGAGTGTGTAAAAGCTTCGTGTAAGAACTTACGTAAACCACGCTTTCTTAACTATATAAATAATTAATTCCCATGCGGTAAGTATGAAATTTTTTCCTGCTTAAAATTACTATCATTCCAGTTTCTCACGTAAAGTAAATGATTTTCAAAGTCGGAAATAAGTGCATATAAGTGTTCGAACTGATATATAAATTGATTTATATTTATTTAACGAATTAAACCATTAATTATTATTCTGTAATATAAATACAATGTAAAAAAAACATACCTTTCTGTTGTGCAAAAACTACAGCCAATGTCACTAAGAGCCAATAACGTGGATCGAGCATAGTGTCGCTGGGTAACTTCTCAACTTATGACACTAAACTGTATTGTTTATAATCCGTATTTACTTGGAGCCCGTGTACAGTGTCGAGCTAGACATAGCGATGTTGCGACTCCGTCGATTTCCTCGCTACTAAGTCCACCGATTGGGGTGCACTGCAGTATAGCTGACAGAGAGACTGTATCACGTGGTATAAACGTCTCGTATTGGTTCAATGCCTTGCTTCCGGTTTTAGTGGTGATTACGTAGAGGAAGTGAATACCAATTGATATTTTTAATATTTAATTTGATTTCTAATTCTATATTTATATATAATTACAATTTATGTAAATGGGAAAAAATTAATAATAAAAACGTGAGTATAATTTCCCAAATCTATATAATTAATATTTTAAGAATTATA
>NW_019384306.1:1355850-1372251 GCF_000671375.1 Centruroides sculpturatus
TATATATATATATATTTATTTATTTATTTATTTCTAAAATATATAAATAAGAGAGAAATTTGTCTGTATAAAGATAAATTTGTTTAAAGTAGGATATAAGTAAAATGCGTGTTTTTTTAAAACAAGTAATATTATTTATTTGAGTGAATAAATTTTACTTGAAATGATTGTAATTTCATCCGTTTTTAGTTTAATGGTATAAGTAAGACTCTAATGGCTTTTATGATTGTTTTCATCTTGACAAAATTGGATTTACCTGCAACATAGTAATGCATATTGGAACAATTCTTCTAAGTTGTCATATTATTTACTTTGCAGAAAACTTATATATCTGTTTAAATTCCCTAATGTATGTTATAATGTTAAAGTAAGATAACTACAAATAAAATTCAATAAAGAAACTATAAAAAATATAATACTTATCTCAATTCATTTAACTAAAGAGGGGGAGGAACATACCTCTAAATTTCTCAATTTATTACAGTCGATATAATATATTTTTAAGCAAATATTTATGCTTTTAATATTTTCTAGTTTGGTATAAATATTTATAAACTTTGATTTTCGACGTATTAAGAAATTTAGAAAGTCATTCATTCAATAAAAATACAATAAATAGATATTTTTCTGGGAACGTATGTGACAGATTCGATTATCAGTCGGAATGCGATTTTATAGGTTTTGTCAATGTTCAGGAGTAACAGAACGACTCTAGAACAAAAAGCAATTTATTTTGACCATAAAATTTCGGATAAGTCCCACTTGGTCTCGTTACAACGAAGTATTGACAGTTGGTTGTATGCCGAAGGCGTTATTTTTTTTATTCTTTTTTTTTATCTTAACTGGAAATAAGAGTTCATTATTTCTATAGTTTTTTCATCATATTGTATCTATTACATCAATAATTTAGACAATAATTTTGTTTTTTCTACGTCTTTCTCTTCCTTCTTCTTTCTTTCGCTGACGTTATTGAATTACCAAATGCAAATTCGTAAAACGTAACTTGATTGTTATTAATGTTACGAAACGTAATTAATTTCAATCTAAGTATTTATCATTCGAACAATCTTTAAATCTATCTAAATTTCAAGTTATCTTGATTAATATCTTTAATTATTCCGTTTTAATTTTACTATCTCTATTTGTATGATTATAGTTCTAAATGGGAGATTAATGAGTGATGCTTAACCAGAATTTAATTGCGTTTATTTACAAGAAAATTGAAAATTGAAATATTATATAAATCACTTAATATGGTGGGTAAACCTGGAAATTATCTGTCAAAGAAACGATCTATTATATTATAAATATGAAATACGATACCGAAAGTTTCGCCCCCCAATCGCTAACATTATCGTTAATAAAAGTTAAATAATTAATTTATCTCCTTATGAATTTTAAAATATATAATATATATAAGTTGTAATTATTATTATTTATGACTTAATAGCGGATACACTGCAATTGTGACGTATGTTTATATTTATGTTCATCTTATAATGACTTGGCTTTAGAAGCGTGTTTACAATACTGTCTTTCCTGAATTAATTCAATTGATTACTCGTGTTCTTAATCAAGCAATGAAGTTTGAGACTTGAATGTTTGAAAATAAAATACATTAAGAATTACTTAATACGATTACAAAGAAAATAAAAAGCTTATTTTGTATTAGAAGAGACATGCTCGTTGTATGAGCGTATAATTTAATAACGTATCCTTAAGCGTATATTAAAATTCTGTGACAATATTCTTTTACACTCTATACAATTTATCTTTAATAAAATTAGACTGGATACTCCGATACAGGAACCATTCACGAACAGGTTTAACAAATATATAATTGTCTTTTTTTATGTAACAATATTATATAGCCTATTAAACACAACAATGATCAAAGAGGGATGGATGAATCTATACGCTTATAAAATAAACTTTGATTCATTGATTTGTATTCAATTACATTCCTTGAAAAATTTAACATTTTCTATCTTACATCTTTACAATTTCTTCACCGATTTTATTATATCATGGCGAAAAATTCTTCACTCTTTTTTCCCCCTTTTCTATCTGCTTATCATTTTCAAGGATGAGACGTGATTCCAGGACAAACGATCAATTAAAATTCGTTTAGTAAGGATGTATTTTTAAAAAGAAATCAAACATCTCAAATTACTTTCTCGTAATTTGTTCTATTTATACACAGATATATATTTAGTCTTATGTAGAATTAAATATAAAAAACTAAAATAATTTAGACTTCTGTATGTATATTTTTATTTTTAATTGTAATTAAGACTTCAATATATCGCTCTTAATTAACCTTTCGTGTCACTAATGACAGCTTCTAATAAAAACAATTTTAAAATTCGTTTCTATTTAATAAGTTTTAAAAACTTTCGTCTTAATATATATATATATGTATTTCATTAAAAATATATGTTTTAAACGTGTTACGACTAATAATAATACATTGATTCTTGCTTAATTCCCTTTATAAGTCTAAGCTTCTGAGGTCACTGATGCGAATGTAAACATATCGAATTATCTCTTAATGAAAGATACAAGATGCATAAATTAAGTAATCAGAAATTTAGAATTATTACTTTAAACATAACTTTCATTTAATAGATAACATATTTTTAATAATTAACACATAATTACTATAAATTTAGACTTAAATCATCTTTAAAAATGTTCATATAATCCCGATCGTTTAAAAATTGTTATCATCGTCTAAAAAATAAATAGCTGAGATTTATTTATTTGAAGAGTTATGAACAAGAAAGATAATATTGATGTTTACGATCAATATTATTTTTTTAAAAAATAAAAATACCTTGGAATATAAACGATCCTTAAAGGATTTTTATTTATATACATACATATATATAATCCAGGAACGATGATGGGAAAACAATGAGGTTCTTAAACTGTAGGAACCCTTCATGTGTGCTTAGTATCCTCATTTTTTTTTTGGCCTAGTAAATCTCTAACATTCCCATCTTTTCTCGTAGAGAGCAAGTCAGAGAGAGCTACTCCTAATTCCTTCAGCCAAGAGTGTGCAAGTTGCAACATTCTTTCTCCATTCGTTTACACGACACGATCCTTTATCGAAGGATTTACGTGTAAGTTAATGTCACATGATCAGAATTTATTTTCCAACTTACATTCAAAATATACTACCAATTGAAAAAAAGTTAAATGTGATTTATATAAACTAAATCATAGATTTTTATATGAGTAGAATATAATAATAAACGTTCTTTTCTATGTCATATTGATTAGATTTTTTAAATTATATTATAAACATACGGATAGTTAGATTTATATTCAATAAAAAATAAGCTTTTTTTCTCTCTCGAAGTAAAATTTCAAAAAACATGAAAGTTAATGAAAATGATTAACTATCAGTAATTTCATTAACGTTAATTCCTTACTGCCATCATTCAAGCAAGTAAGTCTACAAACAATCACACCATCAAGTTGAAGAAAGTTTAGAGAAAATAAAGAGGAAAAAAATAAGAAAAAAGAGCATGATTGAAACCAATAATTGGAAATAGTGAAGTCTTGAAAATTGTCATTTACTAAATATCTGCCAGCTATTAGGTTTCTTTTTTTCCTACGTAAATCCGCTTAGCCTGTCCTTTTTTTTCCGAAATTAAAGCTGTAGAACGGTAATCAGGGATTCATTATCTTCAATCTCGATTATCATGATAGAATAAATCATTGAAGAATTTTATTAATGTCAAAATTTCAAAGTATATTAATTGATTAATTGCGTTATTTTTATTTAATTATAATATTAACTAGTTTGACAATGATAATTTTTTAAAACACATGAAATGCCTGAATTTTTTTCTTCGAGGAGTTCTCTCCACATTCTTATCAAAAATATCAGTATTTATTTTGTATACGTTCGTTTGAATTATTCATTTATTTCATTAATAATTAACTATAATTCAAGATATCCAATTTAATATACAAAATTTATTTCTTTAAGTTTAAAATTAATTACTCTAATTAATTTATTTATTTATTTAATTATATATCTTGGTACCTTTTTACTGTTAACCATAAAAATATATTTTTCTTGTATTCATGTCTATGGCCCAAAGTACTGTACAATAAAGTATAATCGAAAAAGTACTTGACTTTTTAACTTAATAATTAATTTCCTAAATAATAATACAAGTCATTTATAAAGTTAACTAGCATTTATAGTTAATTAATCGATAGCTTTTAAGTAACTTAGATGAAGCATGTTTATATTCAATTGACTTATAGTTAGTTACTACTTAGTTAGAAACTAATTATACCGATTTATATCGCATTTAAAAAACTGAAGATTGTTAAAATAAATACAGTTTGCTAATATTAAAATAAAACAAAGTTAATACATTGAAAATAGTCTTGAAAATTTTTATAAATTGATACGTAATTACCAAACAATGTCAAATACATGTTTAGTTAACGTACTTAAATTATGGATGACAAGGTAAATTGAGATACCGAAGTGTTTATTAATAATTTCTAGAAAGAATTGATTAGAATTAAAATTTAATTTAGAATAAATTATTATATTTCTCTTTAACAGAAATGCTATGGATTATTTAAGGGTTATTTATTATCAGTTTAATGATTCTCTTCTGTTGATGACAGAGTTCGATGATGAAACTAAACAGGTTTCAATAGGTTATGTTACATTTATTTCTTTTAGAAATAATAACGATTTCATTCGATATCTAAAATGTTAAATTATAAATAGAAAAAAGAAATTTATAAATAAATAATTATTAAATTATTTGCTAAATAAATTTGAAATTAGTTTAAAAAGAAATAAAACAGTTTCGTTCATTTTATAATTAATATTTATCTAAACAATAAAAATATGTTTTATACGGTTGTCATTAATAAAATTAATTAAGTTCGTCAAAATATTGAATTAATAATTTCAGTAAATCGTTGCAATTGTTTAAATAAAATTTTAAAAGATCAAATAAAATATATTAGCGTTGTAAAATATCATTTAAAAATATTATAATAACTTAGCATTTTTTAAAATATATATTATACATTATTAAAAACATTTTCGGATATAAATTAAGAGGCATCTTTATATTGATTGTTGTTACAAAAAAAAAAATAAATAAAAAGTTAAAATAAATAATAGAACTATCAGTGAACTGGCACGCTAAAGCTAACTCTAATGGAAATAAGAGGAAACACGCAAAGATTGCCAACAAAAATCCTGCAAATATCTATCTTTTATGCATGGATAAAATTTTAAAATATATATATACATGTATATTTAAGAATATAACAAACTTCAAAATAGTTTTTGAAATTTGTTACAAAGATAACTCTTCATATTTTAATATCATAATTCAATTTCTGTATAATTTTTAAATATAATTAAGTATTTTTTTAATTTATAAAAAAAGTAAATAATAGGGTAATTAATTTTAAATGTAAATTTTAATTGCTTATAATTAAATTTAAGTATAAAATTTACAATATTATCCATTAAAAATGACAACAATAAAAATATTGATCTAATATTTTACATGAAATAAAAATATTCCTTACTATTATTCAAGATATTTTTATTTATAAGAAATATTTCTATTAGCTTAATTAATCACATTAATTTACGTATTGATTAAAGTTGATAACATTTTCAGAAATTAAGTTTTGTTTCAATCAATATAAAAATATAATACTGTTACTGCTATAAATAATTGAGAATTATTTTTATGTTATTTAAAACTGCTGTTATCTTAACTCTTGCAGGTAAACATAACTTAGATCGTTGAAATCCCATCATCTTTCATGATCGTAACATAAGAAACGACAATAATTTTATTCAATAATTCAACTTGATAAAATATTGCTTTTATCTGATGCATATAAATAGTTGCAATAACTCTTTGTCTTTGACTTATAATTTTGAAGAAAGCAAAATATTTCTTTAAAGACTTGAAATATATGACACAATACATCAACATATTAAACTATAAAATATTTTAAATCTATTTATTGGCATTTTCTTTGCATCCATAATGATAAAGTCGTAATTAATAATTCATAAAAAGATTGTTTTTTTATAAAATTATTAATATAATATTGTTAGTGTCATACTTGTTACATGCAGATGTAAATTCTAGTTTTATCTAATTATGAATAATGTCACGTAATCAATATACATTGCACATGAAGCATTATCTAGAAATTCCAAGTTGCAAATTATCCTAATTACACTAGCTATTTCTAATATGATATTCAAAATATATTAAATTTATTATTCAATATATCAACATGATATTAGTAACATCATGTAATATAGAAGATTTTAATATGCTGACTTGCGTAGACAATATAAAATCAATTTATTAGTGAAATTTCCTTATAGAGAGTAAGTATTAATAAGTAATTAATTATGTAATAAAATTAAAATAGTTGGGTTTATTTATTAATTAAATTTTATAAATAATACAAAATAAATTTAAAATATTATTTTGTTACTGTAAATTTTTAAAATTTACGTTTGATATATGTATATATATACATATACATACAAGGTGGGCAAAAGTAATGGGGAGATTTATATTCTTCTTTCTGTTCTAGATTGTTTGAATATAAAAATTATAATTTAATTACTAATTTTATATAAATATATTATCAAAATTGAATACAAATACAAGTTGATCGAAAGTTCTATAAACTAAAATTATATTAGATATGTACTATATTACATTGTCCGATTGTCTTATTGAATACCACAATATTAATATTATTGCAATATTATAATTTACTAATTAAATTTTAAATTAAATTTTACTTAATTTACAATAAAATAGCTTGAAAAATCGATATAAGCTAACGATCTATTTATTATGCAAAGTTTATATTATCTTTTTTGTTGTAGGTAATTATATATTTTTTTTATATTTTTACTTTTATTTTGTATGTAGAAGAGCGAAAAGAAAAGAATCCTTCTTTGAAACGTTCAAAAATCTAAGACGTTATCAGTATATTTCCTAAAATATAAAAAACAAAGTACAACTCATAATAGCTAACAAGAATACTTTGTTGTGCCGAGAGGCAGATTCTTTGATTCTTTCAACATAGGAAAAAAAATTATTCTTTCTTTGAAGTATATAATAAATAAACATTTTACATAAATGAAAATGACTATATATATATATATATTTTACTTTTATTAACAAACAACATTAAAAATTTAAATTATAAGCACAGTCTTTCATGAGACTTGTATTTTATTCAATGTTATTGCAATAAAATTCTGTTCATATATTATATAAAACTTTTTATAATTTTGCTTAAAAAAACATTATCTTATTTATAATAAATTAGCATTATAATTAATTACTACTAGAAAATAACTGTATTATATGTTAAAAGTTATAATAAAACTTTTTAAAATTTTAATAAATAAACTGCTTAAAAAACCACTTTTTAAATAAATAGCTCGTTAATTTATTTATAATTAATTATAAAATATTTATTTTTAAAATAAACTTTGAAGTTTTAGGAAAATATTAAAGTGTTTTTATGCTATATTTAAATTTTTAAAGGAATATTAGATTTATTTATTTATATTTCAAATTTTTAATTTTTTTTTTCAATCTAAGCACTAAGGGAAAGCAAGCCAATTTTCTATATTCAGCTATTGTCATCGTCATTCCCCTGGTAACAGAGCAGGAAAATATTCAGCTATCGATTATTCCTTTGGGTGTTGAGAAGAACAATAAATTTCCTGTAAACTCGATCACTGAAGAATAAAATAAATGCTGAGAAATAAAAGAAAATAAGGAAAATTTAATAGGTGAATTGACCTGTAAATTTTTTTTTTTTTTGAAATAATAGAAAAATAACTGTTTACTTATTTATTATTCTTTGATATTTTACGAAGATTTCGATAATAAATAATTGTTTCTGAATATTTATTTTCGATTTTTTTAAATTGTAAATGGAGTATTGAATAAAAAGAACTAGAAGAAACTTGAATGTAAATAATTTGAGATATATAAACAATCTTGAAGAAACTCGAACTTCTGTACTTCAGATAAGTAACAAAGAAACGGATCTCCTCATTCATGAATAGATTTTTTTATTCACGTAGCATAATGCTAGATAAAATATTTTTAACGTTTTAAAATATATTAAAACTATTCTAAATAATATAATAATATAGTTAGTAATATAATATGTGCAATTTCATATTATTAGCATAAGTATTTATTAGTATAAAATATAATAGTGTAGTATATTGTCATAAAAACTTATATAGCAGTAGTACAGTATTATGTATAAATATAGTATGATATATATTTAATTAATAAAAATAAATTAAGATTCAATTTTTAGAAATTAAATTATATTTTATTTTTTATTTTTGAGTGTTACAAGTGCATAATTTTCATATTGAAAATTTTCTATTTTTATATAAACATCTTTCCTTGTAACAGGCGAAAGCCTTCTACGCCAATAAAGATAAAGACAATATAAACATCTTTAAAATACCTTAAAAATATTTTTATTAATTTTTTATTAACTGTTTATTATAAAATTTTTAATATATAAAATAAAAATAAAATTATATTTTAATTCCTAGATTAAATTTTAAAGAATAATTTATTCAAATAACTTATATTTTTTAATTGTAAACATGTTTACAATTAAAAAAGTATAAGTTATTTGAATATTAAATAAACAACTACATATATTTTTTTACTTGAATTTTAAAAATTTATTTTTTAGTAATATAAAAAAGCTTGAAAATATATATTTTTACTCTGATTTAAATAATTATTTTAAAATTATATTAACAAGATTAGAGTTTGTTTATCCTAAATTTTTTTTAAGATTTAAAATTTATTGAATGAATTAATTTTTTGATTAATGTATGTAAAGAGATATTGAATAACCTAAAATACTAAATCATAATTAATTCTTATAAAAATAATTAAAAAAAGAACTGAAAAACAAAATTTTAAAAGTTAAATTTATATTTCAGCTATTAATTTACATTGTCCGGAAGAGGCGAGATTAGGTCTTAACGAATCACAAATGTAAAGCACATCTTCTTCCAAATATTATAAAAATGTATGAATTAAATTAATAAAAAATAAATATAGATTTTTTTTAATCAAAAGAAACTTTAATTTATATTACTTTTGTGCTGTGTGTTTTACATAGAATACTAAATTTTGGGGATTCTATGTTTAGGACTATGTTAAATGAACCTAATTTATCATAAGAATCGTTTTATAAGATTTGATTTTATTATTATAATTTATATAAATATTTTTCAACAAAAATAATAAGAAATTTAGTATTAAGTATGATTTAAATTTTACATTAATATATCTTAAGTCATAACTTAATCGCTTCAAAAACTTTCAAAAATTTTATATAATTAAGTAAAAATAAAGAATTTAAATGCCTTTAAACGAATATTTTATCATAAAAATATAATCAACTTAAAAAAAACTGCTTTTAAAACTACAAAAAATTTTATTGTTCTTATCAATGTTGTATTTTTATGAATTGTTATCTTTCGATTATCGACTGGCGCCGCTCGGCTTTAGTTTTTATTATAGGATTACAATTACTGATTCATAAACACAGTCAAATAACAACTGCATCAGTCTACTGTTAGAAAACAGTCCGTGCATTATTGCAATCTCTGACCTCACTATTTGTAAACCACAAATCCATTTAGTAACTCTTATAAAATGATTTTCTATCTATATAAAGATTCTTTTCATAATAAATTTAAATGTATAGCTATTACTTCTATCCGTATTTATTCTTAAAACATAAAAGATTTATTATATTCAGATTGTGGTTTTAAACACTGGATAACAGTATAATTTCTTATTTTAAATCTAATAATAATAAATTTATAAACTTATAAACAGTTGATATGAACTATATATAGATAACAGAATAATCTTTTATGTAAAACTTACAAATGTATTGTATTTTATATATTTTATATACAAGTTCAAACAAAGATGATCCTTACATAAAACACAGCACATATATATGTATATATTTTTTTAAATATTAGCTTTACTATTTTTCTTTAATATTGAAATTTTTCTTGAAATTTTAAACTAGGATATAGGAACTCTCGTTTTTTTTATTCAACTTTCTTCTCATATTTCGGTCGTTTCACAGAAATGAAAAAAGGAAGGGAAAAAAATGAAAGTGATGTTATAAGTTTGTTCGACATGAGTACAGCTTTAAAATCTCTAGTAAATTAAAATAAGCCATTGAAAGCTTTCCTTTTACTTGATAAGATACGAGTAAACTATTTCTGAAATCTGAGTTTTCTTATAATTAAAACATCTGGATTCAACTTAAGAATTTTGTAAATAAAAGCTATTCAATGAGAGTTTTTAAAATGTTGTCAAGCATTGTAATTACTAAATTTTTTATTTTTGGTAGTAATTCAGATTTTATTTGTATACCAAATATGGTCCCATATATTCAATTGTAATTTATTATATTTATATAAAATTGAATTAAATTCAAAATTTATTGATCTGTTCATCAAAATTGATTGATAATAATATATTATATTCAAAAGATAAATTTCGTTCTCTGTGTTATATAAGATTTTATAGAATTTATTGCATAATACCGTAGATCACTATCTAAGTTATTATACAATAAATTCTGCAAAAACTATAACTTCTTATACGGTTCGAAAATTTTTGATGTTATTATATTTTTTAGAATNTTCAAATTTATAAACAATATATATTAAATATTTATTTTTTACAGCATTGTATACAAAGCATATCTTATTCTGGAGTTAAAAAAATAAAATTAGACTTTATATATTTTTAATTTCATCCATTTTTTTTATCTTTCTATCAACAGGTTATCGCTTAGTAACAACAAAGATATTTAAATGGTAAGGTTCTGTATTTGACATTTACGATTAGCAAAATAGATGTTTACGGCATCACTGCGTGCACAGCAACACCATATATCATGAGCAACGACAACGAAAGTCTTAACCCAGCACCATTGGCATCAGATCACCTGCCGACATGATATACCATTTTTTTATAATTCTACTTTTATTACTACATAAAAGGCGAATGCTTATATTTGAAGGGGGAGAAATCCAATTTTTCACAAGTATCTTCGGAAATCTTTTGATCTTAAATAAATGTATCAGTTTGTAACATACATTGGATATATTTTATTCATATTTGAAACATCGTAAGCTACTATTCCAAATAAGCTATAAATATTAAATAGATATCTTTATATAGGTCCTATGTATTTCTCTCTAATGTTTTTAAGTATTGTAATAAATTTATTTTAATTAAAATAATCAATTTTAAATATGATGTTTTCAGAGTAAAAAAATAATAATGTTTTTAAATATTTTTAAGAGAAAATTTGATTTAAAAAATAATTTATTAAAATATATAATAATTTGAATGTCTGAAGTAAATGCAGCTTGAAATAAATTTAAGATAAAAACTTCTTTGACTTGTTAACATCAGTTAACAACATTAAGATTGGTTGAAGCCATGTCATTTTTTTTTACTTTTAGTATTATTTTTTTTTAACTGAAGAGTTTGCCAATAATTTCTACTCACTCAACCAAGTATAGTTACTTTATAACACTATTCTTTTGCCTTTTATTATTATCATTATTAATAAATCTTACAGTAAATTTAACATAATATTTTAAAATCAAGTTTAATTCTAATTATATTAAAATTATTTTAAAAAAATTTTTAGCAAATTAAATATTAAATATTAATAAGACACGGTTTATAAAAATAAAAATTAGTTAAATTTATTTCTTTCATCAAAAAGATTACAATAATTTGTTTTGTTGGTAGGGAGAAGTTTGATGTATTATTTACTCGACAGAAATATGTGTATATCTATTTTGCATATTAAGAATAGCAGTAAAGTAGCTTCTTTATCTTTTTTCTTTCTTTCTTTCTTTTTCAGTTGATGGCTTCCTTTACAGCGTGACAAGAGCATGACATTATCCAGAAATATGAAACACACCCCTTCGAGGGTCGAGATTCACCGGTTAGGAAGTAACATCAGAATAGGATCAAAACATTAAATAAACAACAACAAAAAATTGTTTAGAAATATGAGTTTTGTAAGAAATTTTTAAAGTTTATTATTAAAAACTAAAATCATGAAAAATTAAAGCAGAATAAAAAAAATTTTTAACGCATTAAAAATTCAATTAAATAAAAAAAAATTCGTGAATAGAATTACATTGAAAAACAATGTGATTTATTCTAGTAAATAATCGCTTCGGTTTAAAAACTGAAAGTAGGATCAGCCGTGAAAAATGACTTTGGCTGGCAAAAGTCCCAAGTGAGCCTTCAGGTATTGCAGTTAAAATAAGATAATCAAGAGGTTGTGCTGCTGCTAAATGATTTGTAAACGTTAAAAAGTCGAGTAACTTAAATGATTAAATAGAATTTATATGCTTAAATTTACAATTTCAGAAATTTTCAATATCCGAAATTATACCTTGATGTATAATTGTTACTAATAGATAAACATTATATTTTATAATTAATATTAGTAATAAAATAAGAAATTACAAAGAAAGTTCAGATGTTTTCCTATGAGAAATGCCATAGATACTTGTTAGTTAATGTAATTTGTAGATAAGAAAAAGTTAAATTATGAGGTAATAATAAATTTCGTGTGATGTTTAAATATAATAATGATGTCAATTTAATCATTTTAATTACATTTTATTTTTAAAGAAAGTTTGAATTTTCACAATTTTCAACGATTCTTATGTAATTAAGTATCTAACAATGTAAATATTTATAAACACAAATAATTCAAAATTGTGTAAGTTTTATTTACTAATTACAATGAGTTAATAAACTATATTGACAATAAAATTAAATTTAAAGTAATAAAAATTAAGAAAATTCTTAATTAATGTATACTTTTACTGTAAAATAACAATTTTTTTAAAAATAAAATTTATATTATCATCAAATTATTTTATATTTTTTAAATAAAATTAATAAAATGAAAGAAACAAAATGTTCGAAGACGGTCTTTTTATACAATTTGTAGTTGGTACAACAGAAATGGATTCCGGGACGTCTCCAATCTAGATTACGGGGCCGCCAATACGTAGAACATGGGCCGAAAGCATCCTCTAGTGGACGGGAGAAAAATGTAACGATTAAAAATAATTAATTTTGATTATATTTTTAAAATCTTTTCTGATAAAATTAGTATTAGTTTTTAATTAAATTTTATAATAATTATTTTTTTATATTCTTTAATTTAATTTCGATAGTTTTTCTCGTAAATCAGAAAAACAAAGTTAAACTTTTTTTTTTCTTTTTTAACCCTTTCTGCCTAATGGGCACCAAGAAGACCTATTTTAAAGATTCCATATTGACGGCCGGATGGCCATGAGGAATCTTTAAACAGTTAGCCTAATATGAAATTTAATAATTTTTATTATATATAAAAATTTATGTGCAGTACATTCATGAAGTAATTATAATTCTGCTTTGGACGTAGTATATCGATTGCAATGTGTGTTTTTGGTTAAAGTTCAACGTGGAAATGTTCAACGTTTTAGTACATCCTACTGACCAATATCCGTTATTTTGTAGTGAAATTTTTTTACTAGTAGAACATCGGTTGAAATACAGCCTGTATATTCCTATTACAAGTTTCCTCGACCAGTTATAGTCGTTTAAACACGGTTCTTAATTAAACGCGAGAACACTGCTTAATGTTTCGCTGTCACTTTGCCACGGTAGACCTCATTGTCGTTGTTCTATGCACTTTAACCGATGTGAAAGAAGGAATCTCGAATTTTGTCCAAGTATCCGTCCGAATAAAGGAGTACAAATAAACAAATAGTATAAATAAAAGACTCAATAGCACGATATTAGCAAGTATGGCACAGTCAGACGGAACAGTAGTCAAATGGGATGAACCCAAGATTGTTAGGACGGGGCACTCACCTTCCATCGCAATGGGAATAGAAAAAATAGAGATTTACAAAAGTAAGATGAGGGACCGATGCCTAAATGCAAAAGATGCAAAAGCATTACCAACGGCTTGGAAATATAAAATTGAAAAAAGTATGGGTTTTAATAATCCATAAACATTTTTATGATCTGGAATTTTTAGGAATTAGTAGCTCAAACTCAGTTAAAGTTGAAGTAATTTTTTGTTTTTTCATTGTTAAATTGCAACGCGATTTTAGATTATATTTTATCATATATGTATTTATTTTTAATTTACGTTTTTCATGTTATTGTAAAGTTGCAACACGTTTTTGATACTATTGTTAACTATTTATTTATACACATAAGTTGTTAAAAGTTCAAATTCAAATGAATTTCGAGCTATTGGTTCCATTGGAACGAGCAACGTTAAAGCCTGAAGATGGCCTATACAAATAGGCCGAAAACNACATACTTTCTCTATACTTTTTTTTTCATGTATTTTAGTCTCCATCAGTCGAAGGTTGAGTGCCTGTCACTTGTCAATCAAATATTTTTTTTTTTGTATTGCTTTTTAGTCGCTATGCTTTTTTTATGCAAAATATTGTTATTTCTATATCAAATTACTATAATTTATAACTTGAATATAAAGTAACAATACAAAAAAAATTTATTTAATTATTCAATAAATAAATTATGCTGTTTAAATATTTTTATAACCTTTTTTTAATTTATATTATATTTTTCCTATAGTATAATACTATAAGCTATATAATTTTGAGATAAGAGAGAAATGTTTAAAAAAAATGAATTTTTAAATTAATTTATTTTTTATTTTTATTGATATTTTATTCAATAATTTATTATATAGTTTATTTAAAATTGATAAATCTCTGGTTTGAAAAGAATTCAAATAATTTTTAAAATATTTTATAAATTTTGAATTCAATTTTATAACTTAATTTTAATTTTTTTTTAAAATAACATTTCCAATTATTTATGCTTTTGATGGTAATATTATAAATGTTTCTTTGAAAGTCTATTGTTACTTGTTTAAAATTTGCCAGGCAAAGTGCGTAGAAAAAAAATAGATACCATCAAACTGTCATTCATATTTTTTGCATTATTTAAAAACACTTTCCGAATATTTCTTGCAAAAATTTTAGCATCTTACATCGAAGGTCAACAACGAAGCTTTCCACCATTTTACTGTTGACAGACATCCTGTCAGAGCAACTCTTGTTACCAACGATAACCTCCTTCGGGTCTCAGTCTGGTATCTGTCATCTGGGATATGAGACGTCAGCTTAAACGTCTGTAATACGACAAAAAGAATGAGATTTTATCGACAGATTCGTATTTTACGTGTTCGACCTTCTCACTTTTGTCGAAATTACAAGAAATTCTGTCATCACCAAGTGTTTCATTTCAAAGAAAATAAGTCCGAACTAAATATATTTTTGTTCACTTCAAAACTATATATATTTTCTTTTTTAAAAAAATATCAATAAAAATCTGAATATAATTAACTTTTTATATACTAAATGTTTTTTTCTTTAATAAAACGATAATTAGTTAAGCAAACATTGATACATCATTACAAAAATTAACGGATGATATAAGTAAAGTAAAGATTAATTCTACTAGTTGCACTAGGAATCTTGCATTATTATTTCTTCTTTTAAAGAAAGAAGAAACTCTTTCTTCTGGAGATATTAGGAGAAATTCCTGTAGAGCAACATTTCCATATTGGACATGGAAATGCGATTGAAAGAAGTCAGCCGCAAGGCTTCCTGTGTTTGCATAAAGCTGGTTCCTAAGACATCGTTATTCAATCTTCTCTTACTAGACCTCAGTCCAAAACTGGAAAATTCTAAACTAAAAAAAAAAACAAGAGCTTTCTTATCTTGGATGACATCTATAAATTATGTTGTATACATCAAAGAAAGAATATTATTTAATATTCAGTTATTTAAATATTGTTGTTAATTATAATAGGGTTAGCTGTTAAATAAAGTCATTAGGTTTCCAAACTTGTTATTCATTAACTTCAGTAGTTGATGGTTTAAATTAAAATCTTTGATAAATAAATATGTGAAAAAGTATAAAAATTTGAATATACAATATATTTAAAACTGATCGAATTATTGATTATTTCAGGACTGTGGAGTCGGAGTCGGAGTCGTGGAGTTTTAGTGTTTTAACCGGAGTCGGAGTCGTCAGAAAATCCGCCAACTCCGATTCCTTTTTACTTACCAACTTGTTATGTATATAAAACGGAAAAGTATTGGAATCGTGTCAAATTTGACCCTCCAAGTTTTTTTTTTTACAAATCTACACGTTTGGAGACCTCCCGAACCCCTCAAAAAAGTCAATAAAAGGG
>NW_019384306.1:1373289-1397496 GCF_000671375.1 Centruroides sculpturatus
TAATAATAATATATAGAATTATTTTATTTAATTAAAATTAATAAAATAATCTATTTAATTTAACTTAATAAAAAATTTTTAAGAGAAGATTAATTTATGAATGTCTAATGATTAGATAAATAACTTTTAATTATGTCAAATGATTATAAATAAAAAGTAATTATAGAAAAAAAATGTTCAAAATACATTCCAAATCATTATATTTTAATTTTTTAAATAATTAATTAGTCACGATAGAAGATTTTTATGATTTAAAATCAAATATTAAAATTAATAAATATGTTATTATTATTATAAATTTTAGCATCTTTTTATATTGATTTTATATTTATTTTATTCTATTTATTTCGATATTAAGTTTGAAAGAGTTTTTATTGTAACCTCAAGGCAAAAAGAACTGCAATAAATTTAGTGAAATCTTTAAAATGTTGTATATTTACTTTAAAATACGTATTTTTATACTTATTTATATATATTTAAATAATATATAAATATGTAAACAATTTATTTTAAATACTTTTTAATTAGCATTAAAAAAACAAATGCTGTTGAATTAATATTAATAAATCATTTATTTATTTGAAATGGCAGCTATCAGGTAATTACATGATTAAAATAGCATTAATTACATACAGTACAGTGCATTAAAATTAGATTATCATTAATTTTTCTCAATAAATTTATTTTATTTTAAATAATAATATTTTTATAATTAAATAATTTATAATTTTTTCTTTATTTTGTTTTATTTGCTTTTGTATATTATTTTTTTTTATATTTCTTACAAAATCTTTATTTTTATTCGTAATTATTGTACTCCTTTGAACAATTTTATTTCGAATCTTGTTATTATTATTATTGTTTTTTTTTCTTTTTTAATTACTTACTCAGGGACCAAATAATTATTACGAAAATACAATAAAATGTTCGAGAAACTAATGAAAGAATATAATCTCAGATGCTGGCAACAAAAAAAGAAATACAGTATAACTTTTCTTTCCATTTTTATATTATATCCTATGGGAGATTGTTTCTTAATATAAAGTGAATATTTACTTTTTAAAAAAATTTACATGAAGCTAGTAGGAAAACAATGCCGAGCATTGAATATAAAAGGAATTTGTATCTATTAATAGTACCTCTTTGAATTATTACATAAATCAGAAAGAATTCAATACAATGGAAACTCTTTGCATGGCAATTTTTTTTTCTTTTGGATTAAAAGCAACTATAAAAATTTTAAAATTTCGACAACTTTCGATTTTGTTAAATTATGATTTATTCCTAAGAGACGTAAATCCTATACTATTCAAAATTTTCTTTAATCATCCAGACTCCATCTTTAATTTTCAATCCTAAAAGATGATATTTTTTGTTTTTGTTTCAATTTTTATTTACATTTGTAATACTATGCTGCTGACAATTTCTAATGGTTTTTCTAATAATTTCCATACAAATATTAATGGCATTGCTCGAAAAATACACAAAAGAAAATGATTTTATCCTTTATATAAACATAGAATATTTTAAAAACAGTAAGTGGATAACGAAAATACATCGAATATTCATATTGACAAATACTTAAAGATAGAAAATAAAATTAAATGTTTGAAGTTTAATTAGTTTTCTTAAATCTTTTCTTTAATTCTTAAATAAAATTCAATTAAGATTACTTACTGAATTAACGATCTTATCTCGTTATTTTATATATTTAGAATTAATTATGTTTGTCTTTATAAAAAAAATATTCAACATCTAGTATTAATCTGTTGTTTTCTTTGCATTTTTAATAATGATTTTAACAAAATAATGATGCCCATCTTTATTTCGTTAGAATCATTATTAAAATATTCTTAATATTAACAGAGCTAGGCAATTGCTCAGGTTCTGGATCTGATAGGGGATTGTAAATGGAGTTTTAAATGCCCTATAAGCTCTTCTCCCTGGCCCTATAAGCTCTCGAGGGCACTGTTTATAGCTTCTCCAGAAAGTCCAGTGGTATGTATAACAAATAAAATTATTGATTCTATTTTCTTGGACCATTTCTCCAGCTTTGCTTAGGGATTCAAATTACAGTCCGCCACTGAATATTATTCTAAATATTAAAAATGGAAGAGGATAAATATTCTTTATATTTTATCTCTTTTATATTTTATGTTTTTATCCTCTTCCATTTTTAATATTTAGAATAATATTAAAAATGGAAGAGGATAAATATTCTTTATATTTTATCTCTTTTATATTTTATGTTACAATTAACGAAAAATAATATAAAAAATGTCTTTAATTATATGGAATCGATTTTATTTAATCCAGGCTTAATTGGATATTAAACTTTTTTACTTTACTCTCGAAAAGGAAGATAAACATAAAAAAACTAAACCTGTATTCTTTAATTTTCCTATTGCATGTCAAATATGGACTTTCTGAAACATATTTTATATTAACAAGAGAAAATGAAAGCTCCAATATTTTGCATAATCATTAAATTAGAAGAACTATTACTGTAAGATAAATTACTCAGTTATATCATTATCATTTATAGAGAATAAAAAATTTGAGAATTCCATTAAGTATGTTCTAATTTAATTATAAATTATTGATTAATTTACACATTTTAGTAACGAATAAAATACTTAATAGTTTAATTCTTTTTTATTCCATTCATCGCAAGGATAATTTTTTTAATTAGAAAAATGATACAGCATGTCTAAATGTATTGTACACGATTTAAATTTAATGCCAGCAAGACCATTTGCCTGACCTTGATCAGAAAAGAACTATTAAAACTTAGTTTTTTACGAAAAAATTCTGTGTAAGTAGTGAAAAACTCTGTTTTTATTTATTTTATTGATTTAATTCATATATTTTTATGGCTTTCGAAAAATGATGATTCTATACTTATCTCTCTCGAGCATGTACAGTACAATACACTTATACAAATGTTTATATTTTTAAAATTTAGAACTTATTTAAAATTTTTAGAAATTTATGAACTTCCATTTTACTTACCATGTTGAATATGGGACTAACATGAGAATTCTTTTGTTAGTTTTGTATATTAGTACATACAATAATAAATTTAATTCTGTTTAACCTTTATTCAGTTTTGTGTAATCTCGGATCATAAATGATTAAACTTTAATTAAAATTTCTCCGTAAAATTACCAATAAATGAAACAAAACTCATTTTTGATATTATTATGATATCAGAAAATACAAACAAAACTTTTAAATTAATATATTGGTTTTAATAAAACGTCGAATATCTTTAATTTAAAAAAAATACAATTATTTAAAAATTTTTTAATATACTAATATAATTATTTATAATAGCTTAAAAACTAGAATTTAGTTACATATTACGTTTGAAATTATTAGAAATAAATTTAAAAAGTATATATAAATATATTCATAGATGACGTTTATTAATTACATTTACTTTGGGACTAGTCTGTACTGATAACGATAACCGAGTGATAACATTATGCGGTGTAAGTAATTATACCATAATTAGTAGAAATTCTAGTTTTATTGAATCGAATTATTTAAAAACATGTTAAAACTATAAAAATAAATTTAAAATTTGCATAAAAGTTCATCAATCATGATAACAATTACTCAGAATTATTCAGAAAATTATCAAAACTAGCCACGCTGGCTAGTTTTGACAATATTTCATTAATATAACGCACAAATTTATAATGTTTTCGAAACTCAGCACATCTGTACAATACGTCACGGTAAAATATTCACATAACTTTTCGCATCTGAGCATTTGTTAAAGGATCTAAACCACCTACATGTTGATTTTCTTCAATTCAGATAATTCTTCAAAGCCTTCTTCAGTAACAATTTGGCATATTTCTAATGATGTCATCGTAGCAGACATCGGAATCTCCTTGTTACTTGCCAACCAATTTTTAAACTCTTTTTTTGACATATCTTCTAGAGCATTATTTATGATCTCTTCAACAGAAACACCTTTATTTTCAGATGTCAGTGTGCCTATTTTTTTAAAAAACCACCTTTTTAAGTATCTGAAAAGATCACTCAATGGTCTTGAACTCATGACATTGCCGTCAAGTAGGGAAATTCTTTTAGTAATAAAAGTTATATCAGTTTATATTTGACTACCATAGTTTTCTGAAATTCTTGCATACATTTCGCTTTTGTAGTATGCTTTTAAGTTACATATGATTCTTTGGTAGCATGGTTGAATTAGTGATGTTGAATAATCAAAAGGAAATATTTTTTTTTATTTTGTAATGACACATTATTATTTGTTAACAGATGAATGAGTTATACAATTGTTTACTTGTACCAACGAAACAATATTTCAAGTTTAAATCCCCTTTAAATAACCAGTTGCTAATAACCAGGTATTTTGAATTTAAACATTGATTCACCTATAAATGTCTTTCTCCCTTAAAACATACTTTTCCTACCACTAAATGTCTTTGTTTCTGATTTTGCATACACATCACAAGAAAGAATTGTACATTTCTACAGTGATATAAATCCTTTAACACTTTCATGTTTACACACGTAAGCACGATCAGGCATCGCACGAAAATAAATTGCTGTTTCGTCTACATTGTAGATATTATTCGGTAAACATTCAGCATAATTTTGGCCATTTTGTCTTTATCCACAATCCAGCTGATACAGAATCTTGATTCTGTGTCAGCTTTTGTATCAGCATCTGCAAAACTTTTCTCTATACCTTGGATCTACAATACCTATATACAACGTTCTTGTGTTTTCTCAATCGGTTAAACAATCCAACATTTAGAATAAATCTTTGGTGCCCATATTTTTAACCTTTTCGTCTGCTTTATATGCATTATTGGCTCATTAATAGGCGTATTTTTCATAAACATTACAAACGAAAATTTCGGATCTATTTCTCTTTCGACCATGCTTTCATTTTTCCTGCAGACATTTCAATATTGATTTATGTTTTTTCAAAACTTTGCAAAAAATATTTCTATTAAAATTTTTAACTGTGCAGCAGCATTGCGTTGACTCATCTTTGTATTGGAAGAAATCTTTGTGTTACTGTATCTCATAGCATAATGAAAGAAATACAGTACAGTTATTCTTATTGCAAACAAGCTATAAATTAACAAATGAAAGAAATCAAAATTGCACTCAATACTTAAAGCAAATGTTCAACGTTCTAAGAATAAACATTTATAATTGTATGGTTTAATTTAAATTGATTATGACCATTGTGCTAACATTTTATTTCGAACTACATGCCTTATAGCCATTGTTATCTGTTTGTCAGTTAGCCGTAATTAACTATTTAATTAAATTCAAACATATCGGATTTGTAGTCATAACGTATGCTCAAAGGAAAATACTGTTCAGACCTACACGGTTAATAGAAAAATGTCACATAAGTGAATAAATAGATATTCCTAGTTGCAAATAAAAAGTTCAGTTAGTCGAATAACGTGTGTAACAAGGATAATATAGTATACATCAAACAGTAAAAAGAGTATGTATTTATTCGGACAGTTGTTACACAAAACGCATCTTTATGGATCAGAATTTGATTTTATCCAGGATCTTGACAATGAACGTTTATATCTGATTGATTATACATAAGTGATTACAGTCCGTGACGGTTATCTGTAAACCACATATGGGCAAATAGTCCTTAAGTCTACCTGGTTGCGATATTTTCTAACGCTTTCCATTTTGCAAACAGTTATTCAATGGAGTTTAGTAGGAGCTATAAGGTTGCAAAAACTAGATGTACCAGATTTGACCATTGATATACATCATTTGACACGAGACCGTACCCGATGAGTACCTCTACCGTGTTGTGTAAAAACATGTTATCCAAAATGGGTATCATCAATTCAATTGCATATTGTTCCTCTTTGAATTTCGGAAATAGTTTATTTAGAAACTCTAGCTACAAAGAGGATTGTACGGATGGCTCTTCATAGTAAAATATAGCAGACAGTTTCTATTCGATCGATACCGAAAGGTTTTTAACCGTATGGTGGTTACAGTTTTACGCAGAGTTATTCCTCCAGGACCACGGCTATATTTCCTACCCATGGTAAACTGGACATTCATTTCGTTCAGAAAGAAAACATATGCTTCATCCAATTGTATAAATCTACGTACGTATTCAAACTGCTTCTGTGTCGTTTCTGCCATATTACGTAGCACAGGAATTTACGCGCTTGAAGAAATAATGAAAATTTTTCAGTTGATGATCAACAGTTCACGATCAATACATCTTCAATCTTGCTAACAATCTGTTTCAGTATAATTGAACAATTCTCGTTTAGAAGTTGCTTGATAAAATCTATCTCACTCGTTTGTAATCGCCTTTAGTTAGGATCTTTCTTGCGTATCGCATCTATTATCCTTTTCTGCGATACATTTGTAAGAAAGTTGAGACGATTTGATATCTCACACCGTCCTCTTTCTAGGTGGATACGATCGGCTGGCCCCCATCACACTCCTAACATATTAGACAGTGGATGGAATCGCTTAACTTTGCTCGAAGTGACATTTCTCACCAAGTGCGTTTTTAACGTTTACAGTGGTCACATTTGCGCGCCGTCTTACGTAAATACAAATATGTACGAGCCTATTGTCCAATCTTCATTAAAATATGATAAGTTATATGTAAATTGATATTTGCCATAATACCGAATGTGATTTTATATGTAATTTATTTATGTCTTATTACGTATTATTTACGGTTCTGAAAACACTATTAATTAATATATTTACATACGTTACGTGATAAGTGAAACGTGTATTTATTCACCTACACAGTGTGGTTATTATGTTTTTTTCTTGCATATTTCCGTCGTGTACATGAAACAGTCACATGTTTCTGCATATGTTATGATCGAATGTAATTATAAGTGGATTTCTAATTATAATAAGCAAAAGTTTTGTAATCTTATTTAATTTATAAGTTTTGGACATGTTTATTCTGATAATATTAGACGACTGATAACAAAAACTGCGATTATAATAACCGTCACCTATTGTACATATTACAGTACACAGTATAATGTATACACGTGCATTATGGACTTATTCTAAAGAAAAAGAATAAAATTAAATTACATTTGAGAAATTTGTTTATTTCCAAAATCTCATACAAAATAGCTTATAAAATAAAGTATAATTTTATTCAATTATTAATTTTAACAGATTCTATTATATTGCATAGCTGTTGTGGACAATGCTTGTATACATGGATTCATATTTGAAATGATAATCTATTCATATCTTTACCAAAGTAATTTACAGTTTGAAGTTTATATTAATATCTGAATAAATCGTTGTTGCATATAGCTAAAAATAATCTTACATTTATCAAACCATATTTATTTTCGTTTCTATATAAATAATAATAACTTAAACAAGACATTAATAAAAATGAAAAACTACTCATTTCACAGGAACAATTCATTTTATTTAATAATTCTAATGTTCGAATAATTCAATTATTTACAATTTAATTAATAGTCTATTTGTTTATTCAAGAGTTTCAAATATTATATCGCTGATCGAAGAAAGTATTAGCAAATAGGTCAGTTCTTCTCTATAGATTTTGCTTATAAACAAAAAATAGATTATATTTTTAAATGTGATACATGAGAATAGTGAATCTACTCAATAACACTTTTTTCTCCACACCAGTTTAGTGCTCGTGCTCGTGTTTAAGTGTTGAAAATTCTTTAAACGTGAAAGTAGTATATTGAAATAATTGCTAATAATTAATTTTATTTTAAATTAATTCAGTGATGAAATTAAACTAATTTGTGGGGTGAATTTAATTGAACTTATCGAGATAAAGATATTTTTTCTGTGAATAAACGTACAGCTTATAAGAAAATTAAGAAAAACTTTTCCAACAAAAACAATGAAGTAAAAACGAATTTGCAGCTTTAATGAGTAAGGATTAAATTACAAGAATAATATTACGATATGTAATTATAAACTAATAGCAATGCGATTATTCTTTATAAGTCACATCAAAAATAATTTCTAATGATGACTAATGCATTTAATAATTTCTTATATACTAAATAATAATTTATTTTCGTTCTCTAATTTCATTTTGGCTTCAAGATTAACTTTTAGTTTTTAAAAAGTTGAACTAATTTTAGATATTTTTAGCGATAAAAATTATATTTAATACCATTGCAAATTAATAAATGAGAAGTTAATTTAATTAATTTTATTAAACAAAGAGTATAAAAATGCAATCTATATCTTTTATTTTCAGAAAATTAACTGTGATAAACTATACGATTTCTTTACAAATCTAAATTGATAAAAAATTAATTATAAAATATAGATTAAATATTATATTTTAGTTTAAATGTAGTGTAAATATTCCTTTATTATTATATCAAATCAAATTTTACTTCTTATAGTTTGATATTGTTAAAAACGTATTGCTACAGTTAAGTATTAAGTATAATTTTTTTTTGTCTACGTGAACCTCTTTTTATTGGCAGAACGTGCATTTCTATGGCAGCTACGTTCGAAATCAAATTTTTCTTAGAACAATCCATTAAATTTTAACGGTTATGTGATGAAAATTTTGAAATCGAATGTTGTTATAATAGAAAATCACGTCCCACCAACACCAACAGTGACGGATTTCCTATTAGGCCCACTAGACCCGTGCCAAAGGGCGCAAGAGTATTGGGCCATAAAAATTTTAAATAATAATAATAAAATGATGAAAAATAATTTTATGTAAAAACAATTCATAAAGAAGAATTATAATAAGATATATCAGTTGAGTATTATTAAAATATGAATATATTTTGTATGAAGAAAATGGTAGTAATAATGAGAGATTTTCAATAGCACGGCCCTTTTCTCTTTCCATATTTAAAAATCTGTATTGCAATTATTGCAGAATTAAAATTATAAAATAAAACATTCAGTACAAGAGTGGAATTATTAGTTTAGGGGTTCTTGCATATTTTATGCCTAAACGTTCATTTCTAAATTCGCCACTACCCATCAATGAAAACCGCACTATTTTACGTGTATTTTTTGTCATTGTCGTCTATTAAAATCGGTAATTTTTTACAAAGCTTAATGGTGAACAAAACGAATTATTTTTCTTTTCATTTGACAAATCTTAACACAGTGTATTGCATTTTCAATGTATTTTTACTGGGCTACAGAATAATTAGTAGATTTTCTTGAATTTAAGTAAATTTAAAAATTATTATAAAATACGGAATTAACAAAATTCACCAAATAATGTTATGTATGGGTAGAATTTTCCACCGTAATAAAAGTAGCCCATACCAATTTTGTCGAATGATGCACACAGAAATTCAAAGATTCACAAAATTGGATAAGTTAAGATTACGTTGCTGCAGCAACGAGAACTTGAAGATTTGCGACAAGGAGGTAAATTATTAGAAGACGACACAATAAAAAAATTGTGATAAAAGAAATTTTACAATTCGATAAAATTTGCTTAGTTAAGTAAAAGTCAACTTTTTCATTTCTTGTTCCATAATTTTTAATATCTTATGTATAACTACAGCTTGCAGTTATACATAACATAAATGTGAATAATTAAATGATGTCTGAATAGGTCGTCAAACTACCGCTCTGGGGGTTCAGGATTGGCGAAAAACCCGGAAATTTTTCATGGGCGACTCCGTCCCTCAACTCTTATTTTTTCCCTCGTGGGCCAGGTCAAATTTACTACGGGTATGAAAATACCCTGTTAGTACCCGCAGGGCGAGAGTCAAAAATATGAAAAGTAAAAATATTGTAATGATAAGAATTGTTTAAATGTATACATTTATAGAACATTTATGAAGCAGTCTAAAGCCATGGTAATTTAAACAATATAGGAATACTTATATATGTACACTTTCTTTTAATATTCCATCAAATTTTACCTGTTATACAATTTTAGAATTAATTTTATTAGGACAAAATAAGGAAATTTAGCGAAACATACATTTTAATTTATCTCTTTTTATTAAATACTATTATTGAATAATTACAATTGTTTAATATTTTATTTCTGAAGAATTCTATGCAATTTAGTTTTTTCCTTAGAAAATTGCATTCGCATATATTAGCTATTCAAAATAAATTTAGATCTATTCAAAAGACATTGTCTTCAATCATCTTTTGCATTTATACAGTATGATGATAGCAATAATTTAACTTTAATTGATTCTTAGAATGGATTGGAAAGGAAACTACGTGAGTAATTTGAGTTTCGAAGAATTTTTAGAAATTTCTATAGACATATAATTATCGTATAAATATTCAATGGTTATGTAGTATAAACCTTTATAACTTTAAATGACAATACTTAAAAATAAATACGCAAAAAATTTACTCGTATTAATTGTAAAAAAATATTTACTAATTTCTATGAAAATATAATAATTTACGTCAATTTAAATTATTCTTTCTTAAATATTTAATGGGCTTAAAACTGTCTTAAATCATCTTCGTCTCTATTATTCCCAATAGGTTTTTAAATATTGATATTTTTATTTAAAATATTATTTTAGTCATCTTAAAATTATATAATTGTTTAATTTATAATATCGTGATATTAGAGTAAAAAAAACTGTTCATAAAATATTCGTTACTATAATTAAAGTGTATTTTATACTGCTGAAATCTTCAGGTAGAACTTGTCATAGGCTGTCACGAAAAAATGAACATGGATATAAACTGTCATTAATAATTTAGAAAAAGAAAATAGCAATTGAGAGAAAATGTTCTTAAAAATGAATAATTATTTGTCAAAACCGATGACAAAAATGTCAAATGGAAAGTAGAAGATAATCAGATACAATAACAGAGAATCTATTCTTTATATTTCTTGATTAATTACCTGTAAAATCTTCACAGAGTCGATATACATATATATTAAAAATTATAAGTATTTCTTTCAATGTTTACTCAAATAACAAAAAAAAATGGAGTGATTCATAAAAATACGAATTATAAAAAAATACGAATTATAAAAAGAAAAGTACTGTATATTATTTTATTTTTAAAATTAATTTATTGAAAAATAAAATTTCAAAAAATTGTGTATTTATATAATTTATTTATAAAAATATTTAACAATATAAATTGTAGTAATCATAAATTTTGATAACAATCAACAAACTCGAAATAATGAATCAAAATATTTTATGAATATGTTAACGAACAAAATTGATTGATGGTTACATTCTAGAAAGGTTATAACTAACAATATGAAAATTGTTAAGCGAAGCTTCTTGCTCGATTAAATATAACAATTTAATCGTGAAAGATTCTTATAGATTGTTAGAAAGATCCTTAAAATAATTGACTATTCCTTGTAACTTAATTTATCATAAGCAATTTGATCACATCTATCAATTATATTGAAGCATAAACAATTTTAAAATATTACAGAAAAAAAATTATAAACCTTATTAAAGAAGGAGAAAAATAAATTTCGTCTGTATAAGACTTCTTCGTCTGATGAAATAATAGTTTTTAAATAAAAAAATTAATAATAAATAATGAAGAATAAAAGAAAAATCATCATATATATTAACAAAAATATAAGAATTTTTTAGAAAAATTCATAAATTAATGTGAAATTGCATATAAAAATGATAATTTAATTCATGTAAGATGTTGTCGATCAATCACTATGCATGCCCACCGACGACAGGCAACAGTAACTAAATTTAAAAGGAACAATAATAAAAGAATCTTATATAAAAATAAATTATAAAATATATAAAATGATGAATTGAAATTCTATTATTAAAATTTTCACGCATTTCTTTGTAACGAGTATATCTTTATAACGCCCGTTGCTAAATATAAGGAATTATTTTGAGAAATAACAAACAGATTTTGTATTTAATTCTACTCAATAAATTATTGTTATTTTCCCTAATTTTTAAATAAATTTGCATTTTTATTCTTTTATAATAATATTATAAAATATCATATTTCAGTAGTTTACATGTATATTTAAATAGATTTAAAAGCCTGTAAATACTGCTTCATTAATACGTGTAATACAGTATTAATTCCTATTTCCTAAGAAAATATTCCCTATTGACATAATTAAATCTTTAAATAGTAAATTCGTTTTATTTTAACTTTTTACGTATTTTTACACATGATTCATCGACCTGTAACTATTTTATGACAAAATTGATCGACTCCTACTTAAAATAAACTAAAATATTAATGATAATATCCGAAATATTTCGAATTGCAAAAAGTAGACATTAATTACTGTCATATGTATCGAAATATTAATTAATTTATGACGTTATTTTCTTTATTTAAGTGAAAGTTTACTACTTAGCAATTTCTGACGGTACTTAATAGCATAAAATACACCTAACTGTGGGAAAATATCTAACACAATACATTAAATTGACTATTTTCAGACAAAATTTTTAAAAAATTCGAATTTAAATGAATTAAAATTTATTCATATTTGAAACATTTGTTTTTTCTTTCATACTTTTAATATTTTAACTTATTTCTATTTGGCCTATAAAACTCGTACACATAACTTCCTAATACTCGTATATATCCTATAAAACTCTATAAATTTTTATAATTCAGTTATACTTACAAATTAATATTATTGTATTTTAATGATGTATTTGATATAAGTTTTCTAACAAATGATTAATTATATTCAAAAGAATTAGTAATTTTTTTATCCATAATAAAATTTAATATAAACGAAAAATAAATTTTTAAAAAGCTATAATGACATATTAGTCATATTGTACAGGACATACACTTCACTTTTTAAAAATTTTCATAAACTACCCCGTATATAAAACAATTTTTATTTTTTTTTATTGTTTTACAGGTTTCCTATAGAAATCTTTAAAATATATTTAAAATATTATTTAATTACAGTTTATATTAAAATTGATTTGTTTTAATTTTCCAATAAGAAAGAAAATCATATAAACTTTTTGTCATCGTTCGAGCGTAGAACGGCGTTTTAAGTTGAAATTAGTAGCGAAATTTTTGATATTTTATAACAGAATAACTATTTTAATATAAATCTATATACTGTACTTCGGTGTTTCTCAATAGAGATTTTGTAAACCTTGGGAATCGACAAGTTTGCCTAAAGGCAGAGTAAACAAACTTCTTTTTGCCCTTAGCTTCCATTTATAAAATTGATATCATAGAATAAAACGGTACAAGTGAGACATATTAAATACAATAAAAATTAATACTATGGATAATTTATAACATAGTATTTTCTTACAAAAATCTCACAATGGTATAGATTTCCTTTTGTAAATTGAGCAGACCTGTATTGCTACAAACGAGAAAAATTTTAATAAAAGTATTACAGAGAAATACTAGGTATATTAAATATTCTATATGCAACATTGACTAATTTAAATTTAAATTAAAAATATCACTTATCTAATTCTATACTTTATATAATATTGATTAGATAAGTTTAGGAGTGAATCCGTAGAATTTGCGAAATAGCCAGGGATTTTATATTATTAAAAAGATTGAAAAACACTAGTAGCCCATATATTATATATATTTTTTAATATTTAAAGCATTTTTATNATATAATTTATTATTAAAAATACTAAAAGATGAAATAATTTTAAAAGTTTTTCATTACTATTTTACGAATATTCTTACTTTTTATTTTAAAATAGCTATTAAAAAATAAAATTATTTATTCTTTTGAATTATTTCAAAGTTTGGCATACCATTGCCTCAAACAGGTATGTGTTTTAAATGAGTATAGTTGTTGTCCGTTGCACACCATGTAATACCATCAACTGAAAATCTTTATTTTAGTATTCTAAAAAAAATCTCTCAGAAACTGGGATTCTCCTACATGTACTGATGGTTTGAAGGTCTTCGGATGCCTGGCATTTTTGCTTGAACATGTGCAACGACGTAGTTGTCCACCATACAGAGAAAGGGGAAAGTTTCGCTACAGAACCCTGTTTTTTCCCGAACCTGTGGCAAGCCACTAGGAGTGGCAAACTGATATTCATTAATATCCTAACATTGTTGGGTTTGGGTTTACAGGGACTGCTACAGCCTGACAGCGTATCGTTTCTTGCCACGAATTCCATTCTGTTTTGGAACCGATGATCACTATGTTAGTACAAAGGGTCCACTTCTGAGCGCTTCAATTCCATTTTTACTGTTGAATGGCACACGCTCCACTGTTATCGTGCTGGTCTTGGGAGCCATCTCTTATGACAATCATACGACACCGCATAAGATTCAGGAAATCTTGCGCTATCATGTTTCGCCTTTCATGGCAAAGCTGAAAACAGCCATTTTACAACAAGATAATGCTCGGCACACACAAATAAGGTTTTCAAGAAACGTCTCTGTCACTTTGCCACACTTGCTTGTCCCAGATTTTTTGCCCATCGAGCATTTGTTGTGCCAGATGGATGGCAGCTTTAGCTATCTACGAGTATGAGGGACTTGAAGCGGCAGTTGAAATATCTGTAAGCAAATCTGTTGCCGGATAGTGTACGGTGCCTGTATGTTTCAATGTCCGACTGTATCTACACCTACAATAGAATTGTACAAAGAAGGTATTACAAAGTATTAAAGTTTCCTTTAAAGTTTATCGTTGTTCCATGGGATGAAGTCATGTCTATGATATTGTAATTACTTATTATCATCGTCATTACGTTCTCACGAATAAGGTTTTATTCGATTCTAACACGCATCTTTTTGGAAATTTAATCTTTACATTGTTAACTGAATTTCGAGCCACCGCATATAATACATATTCCTATAAGAATATATAAGAATATGTATTTTTATTTAATATCCATAAATATAAAAATACAGTTATAGCAAAAGTAAAAAAATAAATAACGAAAAATTACCTAAAATAAATATTACATGAAGAAATTATTGTTAAAAATTCAACTTTTAAATAAAAATTTAAGAATACACTTTTAAAATTACTGAAATATTCTGAATATGTAATAAGATATAATAATTTTTGAACAAATCGATATTATTTAAACATATGAACAATTTTGTAAAGAATAATACGAAATAAAAAACTTTTGCAACAAGAAACTTTACATTAGAATTATAATATCCAATGTGATATTCGATGACATCTATCTGAATACGTACGACACATATTGGTGTCATTCGTATTCAGAATGTGGCATGTTGTGACACCAATCGTTGTTAACCAGGCAAGAATATGTTAAGAATAGGAATATGTATTCAGGTGTGTCATAATGTCTTTCGTCACTTTTCTTTTTTTTTTTGTTATAAAGCCTTAAAGGAGATATTTTCTAGCACAATTTCTTCTTAAGCCCAGATTTCTTACTTTTGTTTTTAGTTTCAGAAAATATAATATTGAAGCTATATTAAATAACGTTATAGAACATGATTAATGTTAATAGTAATTATATTTTTATAGAGTAGAAAAATTCTACGTACAATATTTTGTGTTATAAAGGTAATTAAATTAGTTGCTAATTAAGTCATTAGTAAAGTTGAAACAAATGAGTTTGAAAAGAATACCGAGAAGATTTTATGAAATAAAACAAAAGGCAGTTGACTAAGGAGAAGACCTAAGAAAAGATGGAAAGATCAGATTAAAATAGAACAGGAAAATAAGTCCATAAAGTTAGATTCTGAGAAGATCAAAAAGGATGGAAGTCATTAGCTAATCTGACTTAACAGAGCGTTTGAACAGGAGTTAATGATGATGCTGTTGCTGCTGATGATGATGATTAATAAAGGTAAGAATGCCTTCAAAGTTTTAAATATTATAATTAAAAACAGATTATAACAAAACATTTTAATTATTTTTTNTCGGATTTGTAGTCATAACGTATGCTCAGAGGAAAATACTGTTCAGACCTACACGGTTAATAGAAAAATGTCACATAAGTGAATAAATAGATATTCCTAGTTGCAAATAAAAAGTTCAGTTAGTCGAATAACGTGTGTAACAAGGATAATATAGTATACATCAAACAGTAAAAAGAGTATGTATTTATTCGGACAATTGTTACACAAAACGCATCTTTATGGATCAGAATTTGATTTTATCCAGGATCTTGACAATGAACGTTTATATCTGATTGATTATACATAAGTGATTACAGTCCGTGACGGTTATCTGTAAACCACATATGGGCAAATAGTCCTTAAGTCTACCTGGTTGCGATATTTTCTAACGCTTTCCATTTCGCAAACAGTTATTCAATGGAGTTTAGTAGGAGCTATAAGGTTGCAAAAACTAGATGTACCAGATTTGACCATTGATATACATCATTTGACACGAGACCGTACCCGATGAGTACCTCTACCGTGTTGTGTAAAAACATGTTATCCAAAATGGGTATCATCAATTCAATTGCATATTGTTCCTCTTTGAATTTCGGAAATAGTTTATTTAGAAACTCTAGCTACAAAGAGGATTGTACGGATGGCTCTTCATAGTAAAATATAGCAGACAGTTTCTATTCGATCGATACCGAAAGGTTTTTAACCGTATGGTGGTTACAGTTTTACGCAGAGTTATTCCTCCAGGACCACGGCTATATTTCCTACCCATGGTAAACTGGACATTCATTTCGTTCAGAAAGAAAACATATGCTTCATCCAATTGTATAAATCTACGTACGTATTCAAACTGCTTCTGTGTCGTTTCTGCCATATTACGTAGCACAGGAATTTACGCGCTTGAAGAAATAATGAAAATTTTTCAGTTGATGATCAACAGTTCACGATCAATACATCTTCAATCTTGCTAACAATCTGTTTCAGTATAATTGAACAATTCTCGTTTAGAAGTTGCTTGATAAAATCTATCTCACTCGTTTGTAATCGCCTTTAGTTAGGATCTTTCTTGCGTATCGCATCTATTATCCTTTTCTGCGATACATTTGTAAGAAAGTTGAGACGATTTGATATCTCACACCGTCCTCTTTCTAGGTGGATACGATCGGCTGGCCCCCATCACACTCCTAACATATTAGACAGTGGATGGAATCGCTTAACTTTGCTCGAAGTGACATTTCTCACCAAGTGCGTTTTTAACGTTTACAGTGGTCACATTTGCGCGCCGTCTTACGTAAATACAAATATGTACGAGCCTATTGTCCAATCTTCATTAAAATATGATAAGTTATATGTAAATTGATATTTGCCATAATACCGAATGTGATTTTATATGTAATTTATTTATGTCTTATTACGTATTATTTACGGTTCTGAAAACACTATTAATTAATATATTTACATACGTTACGTGATAAGTGAAACGTGTATTTATTCACCTACACAGTGTGGTTATTATGTTTTTTTCTTGCATATTTCCGTCGTGTACATGAAACAGTCACATGTTTCTGCATATGTTATGATCGAATGTAATTATAAGTGGATTTCTAATTATAATAAGCAAAAGTTTTGTAATCTTATTTAATTTATAAGTTTTGGACATGTTTATTCTGATAATATTAGACGACTGATAACAAAAACTGCGATTATAATAACCGTCACCTATTGTACATATTACAGTACACAGTATAATGTATACACGTGCATTATGGACTTATTCTAAAGAAAAAGAATAAAATTAAATTACATTTGAGAAATTTGTTTATTTCCAAAATCTCATACAAAATAGCTTATAAAATAAAGTATAATTTTATTCAATTATTAATTTTAACAGATTCTATTATATTGCATAGCTGTTGTGGACAATGCTTGTATATATGGATTCATATTTGAAATGATAATCTATTCATATCTTTACCAAAGTAATTTACAGTTTGAAGTTTATATTAATATCTGAATAAATCGTTGTTGCATATAGCTAAAAATAATCTTACATTTATCAAACCATATTTATTTTCGTTTCTATATAAATAATAATAACTTAAACAAGACATTAATAAAAATGAAAAACTACTCATTTCACAGGAACAATTCATTTTATTTAATAATTCTAATGTTCGAATAATTCAATTATTTACAATTTAATTAATAGTCTATTTGTTTATTCAAGAGTTTCAAATATTATATCGCTGATCGAAGAAAGTATTAGCAAATAGGTCAGTTCTTCTCTATAGATTTTGCTTATAAACAAAAAATAGATTATATTTTTAAATGTGATACATGAGAATAGTGAATCTACTCAATAACACTTTTTTCTCCACACCAGTTTAGTGCTCGTGCTCGTGTTTAAGTGTTGAAAATTCTTTAAACGTGAAAGTAGTATATTGAAATAATTGCTAATAATTAATTTTATTTTAAATTAATTCAGTGATGAAATTAAACTAATTTGTGGGGTGAATTTAATTGAACTTATCGAGATAAAGATATTTTTTCTGTGAATAAACGTACAGCTTATAAGAAAATTAAGAAAAACTTTTCCAACAAAAACAATGAAGTAAAAACGAATTTGCAGCTTTAATGAGTAAGGATTAAATTACAAGAATAATATTACGATATGTAATTATAAACTAATAGCAATGCGATTATTCTTTATAAGTCACATCAAAAATAATTTCTAATGATGACTAATGCATTTAATAATTTCTTATATACTAAATAATAATTTATTTTCGTTCTCTAATTTCATTTTGGCTTCAAGATTAACTTTTAGTTTTTAAAAAGTTGAACTAATTTTAGATATTTTTAGCGATAAAAATTATATTTAATACCATTGCAAATTAATAAATGAGAAGTTAATTTAATTAATTTTATTAAACAAAGAGTATAAAAATGCAATCTATATCTTTTATTTTCAGAAAATTAACTGTGATAAACTATACGATTTCTTTACAAATCTAAATTGATAAAAAATTAATTATAAAATATAGATTAAATATTATATTTTAGTTTAAATGTAGTGTAAATATTCCTTTATTATTATATCAAATCAAATTTTACTTCTTATAGTTTGATATTGTTAAAAACGTATTGCTACAGTTAAGTATTAAGTATAATTTTTTTTTGTCTACGTGAACCTCTTTTTATTGGCAGAACGTGCATTTCTATGGCAGCTACGTTCGAAATCAAATTTTTCTTAGAACAATCCATTAAATTTTAACGGTTATGTGATGAAAATTTTGAAATCGAATGTTGTTATAATAGAAAATCACGTCCCACCAACACCAACAGTGACGGATTTCCTATTAGGCCCACTAGACCCGTGCCAAAGGGCGCAAGAGTATTGGGCCATAAAAATTTTAAATAATAATAATAAAATGATGAAAAATAATTTTATGTAAAAACAATTCATAAAGAAGAATTATAATAAGATATATCAGTTGAGTATTATTAAAATATGAATATATTTTGTATGAAGAAAATGGTAGTAATAATGAGAGATTTTCAATAGCACGGCCCTTTTCTCTTTCCATATTTAAAAATCTGTATTGCAATTATTGCAGAATTAAAATTATAAAATAAAACATTCAGTACAAGAGTGGAATTATTAGTTTAGGGGTTCTTGCATATTTTATGCCTAAACGTTCATTTCTAAATTCGCCACTACCCATCAATGAAAACCGCACTATTTTACGTGTATTTTTTGTCATTGTCGTCTATTAAAATCGGTAATTTTTTACAAAGCTTAATGGTGAACAAAACGAATTATTTTTCTTTTCATTTGACAAATCTTAACACAGTGTATTGCATTTTCAATGTATTTTTACTGGGCTACAGAATAATTAGTAGATTTTCTTGAATTTAAGTAAATTTAAAAATTATTATAAAATACGGAATTAACAAAATTCACCAAATAATGTTATGTATGGGTAAAATTTTCCACCGTAATAAAAGTAGCCCATACCAATTTTGTCGAATGATGAACACAGAAATTCAAAGATTCACAAAATTGGATAAGTTAAGATTACGTTGCTGCAGCAACGAGAACTTGAAGATTTGCGACAAGGAGGTAAATTATTAGAAGACGACACAATAAAAAAATTGTGATAAAAGAAATTTTACAATTCGATAAAATTTGCTTAGTTAAGTAAAAGTCAACTTTTTCATTTCTTGTTCCATAATTTTTAATATCTTATGTATAACTACAGCTTGCAGTTATACATAACATAAATGTGAATAATTAAATGATGTCTGAATAGGTCGTCAAACTACCGCTCTGGGGGTTCAGGATTGGCGAAAAACCCGGAAATTTTTCATGGGCGACTCCGTCCCTCAACTCTTATTTTTTCCCTCGTGGGCCAGGTCAAATTTACTACGGGTATGAAAATACCCTGTTAGTACCCGCAGGGCGAGAGTCAAAAATATGAAAAGTAAAAATATTGTAATGATAAGAATTGTTTAAATGTATACATTTATAGAACATTTATGAAGCAGTCTAAAGCCATGGTAATTTAAACAATATAGGAATACTTATATATGTACACTTTCTTTTAATATTCCATCAAATTTTACCTGTTATACAATTTTAGAATTAATTTTATTAGGACAAAATAAGGAAATTTAGCGAAACATACATTTTAATTTATCTCTTTTTATTAAATACTATTATTGAATAATTACAATTGTTTAATATTTTATTTCTGAAGAATTCTATGCAATTTAGTTTTTTCCTTAGAAAATTGCATTCGCATATATTAGCTATTCAAAATAAATTTAGATCTATTCAAAAGACATTGTCTTCAATCATCCTTTGCATTTATACAGTATGATGATAGCAATAATTTAACTTTAATTGATTCTTAGAATGGATTGGAAAGGAAACTACGTGAGTAATTTGAGTTTCGAAGAATTTTTAGAAATTTCTATAGACATATAATTATCGTATAAATATTCAATGGTTATGTAGTATAAACCTTTATAACTTTAAATGACAATACTTAAAAATAAATACGCAAAAAATTTACTCGTATTAATTGTAAAAAAATATTTACTAATTTCTATGAAAATATAATAATTTACGTCAATTTAAATTATTCTTTCTTAAATATTTAATGGGCTTAAAACTGTCTTAAATCATCTTCGTCTCTATTATTCCCAATAGGTTTTTAAATATTGATATTTTTATTTAAAATATTATTTTAGTCATCTTAAAATTATATAATTGTTTAATTTATAATATCGTGATATTAGAGTAAAAAAAACTGTTCATAAAATATTCGTTACTATAATTAAAGTGTATTTTATACTGCTGAAATCTTCAGGTAGAACTTGTCATAGGCTGTCACGAAAAAATGAACATGGATATAAACTGTCATTAATAATTTAGAAAAAGAAAATAGCAATTGAGAGAAAATGTTCTTAAAAATGAATAATTATTTGTCAAAACCGATGACAAAAATGTCAAATGGAAAGTAGAAGATAATCAGATACAATAACAGAGAATCTATTCTTTATATTTCTTGATTAATTACCTGTAAAATCTTCACAGAGTCGATATACATATATATTAAAAATTATAAGTATTTCTTTCAATGTTTACTCAAATAACAAAAAAAAATGGAGTGATTCATAAAAATACGAATTATAAAAAAATACGAATTATAAAAAGAAAAGTACTGTATATTATTTTATTTTTAAAATTAATTTATTGAAAAATAAAATTTCAAAAAATTGTGTATTTATATAATTTATTTATAAAAATATTTAACAATATAAATTGTAGTAATCATAAATTTTGATAACAATCAACAAACTCGAAATAATGAATCAAAATATTTTATGAATATGTTAACGAACAAAATTGATTGATGGTTACATTCTAGAAAGGTTATAACTAACAATATGAAAATTGTTAAGCGAAGCTTCTTGCTCGATTAAATATAACAATTTAATCGTGAAAGATTCTTATAGATTGTTAGAAAGATCCTTAAAATAATTGACTATTCCTTGTAACTTAATTTATCATAAGCAATTTGATCACATCTATCAATTATATTGAAGCATAAACAATTTTAAAATATTACAGAAAAAAAATTATAAACCTTATTAAAGAAGGAGAAAAATAAATTTCGTCTGTATAAGACTTCTTCGTCTGATGAAATAATAGTTTTTAAATAAAAAAATTAATAATAAATAATGAAGAATAAAAGAAAAATCATCATATATATTAACAAAAATATAAGAATTTTTTAGAAAAATTCATAAATTAATGTGAAATTGCATATAAAAATGATAATTTAATTCATGTAAGATGTTGTCGATCAATCACTATGCATGCCCACCGACGACAGGCAACAGTAACTAAATTTAAAAGGAACAATAATAAAAGAATCTTATATAAAAATAAATTATAAAATATATAAAATGATGAATTGAAATTCTATTATTAAAATTTTCACGCATTTCTTTGTAACGAGTATATCTTTATAACGCCCGTTGCTAAATATAAGGAATTATTTTGAGAAATAACAAACAGATTTTGTATTTAATTCTACTCAATAAATTATTGTTATTTTCCCTAATTTTTAAATAAATTTGCATTTTTATTCTTTTATAATAATATTATAAAATATCATATTTCAGTAGTTTACATGTATATTTAAATAGATTTAAAAGCCTGTAAATACTGCTTCATTAATACGTGTAATACAGTATTAATTCCTATTTCCTAAGAAAATATTCCCTATTGACATAATTAAATCTTTAAATAGTAAATTCGTTTTATTTTAACTTTTTACGTATTTTTACACATGATTCATCGACCTGTAACTATTTTATGACAAAATTGATCGACTCCTACTTAAAATAAACTAAAATATTAATGATAATATCCGAAATATTTCGAATTGCAAAAAGTAGACATTAATTACTGTCATATGTATCGAAATATTAATTAATTTATGACGTTATTTTCTTTATTTAAGTGAAAGTTTACTACTTAGCAATTTCTGACGGTACTTAATAGCATAAAATACACCTAACTGTGGGAAAATATCTAACACAATACATTAAATTGACTATTTTCAGACAAAATTTTTAAAAAATTCGAATTTAAATGAATTAAAATTTATTCATATTTGAAACATTTGTTTTTTCTTTCATACTTTTAATATTTTAACTTATTTCTATTTGGCCTATAAAACTCGTACACATAACTTCCTAATACTCGTATATATCCTATAAAACTCTATAAATTTTTATAATTCAGTTATACTTACAAATTAATATTATTGTATTTTAATGATGTATTTGATATAAGTTTTCTAACAAATGATTAATTATATTCAAAAGAATTAGTAATTTTTTTATCCATAATAAAATTTAATATAAACGAAAAATAAATTTTTAAAAAGCTATAATGACATATTAGTCATATTGTACAGGACATACACTTCACTTTTTAAAAATTTTCATAAACTACCCCGTATATAAAACAATTTTTATTTTTTTTTATTGTTTTACAGGTTTCCTATAGAAATCTTTAAAATATATTTAAAATATTATTTAATTACAGTTTATATTAAAATTGATTTGTTTTAATTTTCCAATAAGAAAGAAAATCATATAAACTTTTTGTCATCGTTCGAGCGTAGAACGGCGTTTTAAGTTGAAATTAGTAGCGAAATTTTTGATATTTTATAACAGAATAACTATTTTAATATAAATCTATATACTGTACTTCGGTGTTTCTCAATAGAGATTTTGTAAACCTTGGGAATCGACAAGTTTGCCTAAAGGCAGAGTAAACAAACTTCTTTTTGCCCTTAGCTTCCATTTATAAAATTGATATCATAGAATAAAACGGTACAAGTGAGACATATTAAATACAATAAAAATTAATACTATGGATAATTTATAACATAGTATTTTCTTACAAAAATCTCACAATGGTATAGATTTCCTTTTGTAAATTGAGCAGACCTGTATTGCTACAAACGAGAAAAATTTTAATAAAAGTATTACAGAGAAATACTAGGTATATTAAATATTCTATATGCAACATTGACTAATTTAAATTTAAATTAAAAATATCACTTATCTAATTCTATACTTTATATAATATTGATTAGATAAGTTTAGGAGTGAATCCGTAGAATTTGCGAAATAGCCAGGGATTTTATATTATTAAAAAGATTGAAAAACACTAGTAGCCCATATATTATATATATTTTTTAATATTTAAAGCATTTTTATATTTAATATCTCTTGCTTCAAGTTATTAATTTTTAATAATAAATTATATAATTTATT